>NC_079368.1:28387355-28557355 GCF_021018895.1 Seriola aureovittata | reverse complement strand
ATTATTATCACCAAATCAGATGTTTTACCCCTCCCCCTTTTAAACTGTAACGCAGTAACACGTTTACTCACAGATATTTTATTTTATCGGTTAATAAAACGATACCGATGATTGGAAAATGCTGAACATGACCACCGATAATCGACCAGGCTGATAACCGGTCGACCCTCGCCCTGAACACACAGGTGTGGGAGCGACTCTGGCTGGACGTGATGTGACATCACCAAGGTCAGCACATCAGGACGGAGCCTGACTGAGCGACGCCGAGTCAAAACAAGAGAAACACACACTACAGGTTCCAGGAACTCTCTGTGTTGTTGTTTACTGTTGATTCTTGTTCTCAGTTTCAGGATGTATAACGGTGGATTTCACAGCGACTCTCACACTGAGCCACAGCTGAGGCAGGTTCGTCCACCGCTCATTAACACGGTCCACAGAAACTCTGCGAGGGGAAACTCCCTGCACCTCGGGGCTGCGTTCACCAAACCAGCATCAAATTTTACAGCATTTCCCTCCTGAGACACACACACACACACACACACACACACACACACACACACATTAGTTCCCATAATAACCAGTAACAAATGTGACATGGGGCACCACAAATAGTAGAAGCCGTTTACAACAGAGACAAACACAAAGTGGAAAAAGTAGTTTAACATGTTTAAAACGAAGGTGAAAGTCGACCTCAGTTTCTGCTCTGACTGATCTGAGATCAGTGGTTTTTATTCTCCTCTCGATCCCCTTCGCTCTGACTCCTCACAACAAAGACTGCATTTCTGTCTGAGCAAAGAAACCTCCGTCATCATCTGGGTCTTCATGCTTTGATTAATCGCTGGACTTGCAGCGAGACCACGTGACCTGAACTGTTTTAGTTTATAGGGTTAGGTCTGACATTATTCCCTGAATTTAACATTTTAATCTTTATCTTATTTTATCTTATGATCAAACCAGCAGATTTTGGAGAAGCTGGATCCTGTGACATTTCTTCCTGTTAACAGCGCTCGATCGTAAACCAGCCTTTCTAATCAACTTCCAACAATCTGATACGAAACAATTGAAAAAAAGACGTTTTTCAGGTGATCCCACATCAAACAGCTTCCTCACACCTGACGGTAAGAGGTCAAAGGTCACGCTCAGGTGCGCTTTCAGGTCAGACAGGATGAAGTGAAACAGGCAGCTGCATCTCAAAAAACCTTATCACTATTCTGACTGAAGCCAGAGCAGGATCAAATTCCTCCTCTTATGTAACATGCAGTCCGGTCCAGATCCAACACACACACACACACACACACACACACACACACACACACACACACACACACACACACACACACACACACACACTACTGACCAGCCTGCTAACCCACAGACTTCAAAGTTGTTGTAAATGTTTTACTGGTCAGGAGCTTTTCATGTTTCACAGCATCAGACGAACATGAACCACGTGTCTGACTCTGGCACCTTCAAACACTGACGCTGTCCCCCTGAAGTTTCGCGCTCCTGCAGCCAGTGACACAGGTGACTCATGACGCTGACATGTTGTCTCGGAGTTTAACACGAACACACACTGACTCCATGTTTCCTCACCTCCTCTCTCCCTCTCCTCCTCCTCCTCCTCCTCCTCCTCCTGCTCCTGCTCCGGAGCGGACCGACCGACACTTCCCGTCCCCAACTTCACACATCATGTCCCGCACAGTCCGTCGCACGCCGCCGCTGAGTGTCACCGGCGGACTGAGCTGAACCGCAGCCGCAGCAGCAGCGAGCAGACCGGGACACACTGCGCATGTCCGCCACTGCAACTGTTTCTGTTTCCCGATAATGTATTCTAATCACGATTTATTTAATAAACCCCAACCCTTAATTATAACATACTTATATTATCACGAGTTTTTCTTCTAATACAACAACTTTATTATCAAAAAATTTGGCTTTTTTTTCTTTTCTGTTTTTTTTTTTGCGCACAAAACAGGAATTCATTCACACAATTAAATTTTTTTGATAATTATCCTAATTACAAACAGCAGTGGTATTACACAGTAAGACGTGAATAATTAAATATAAGATATAATTATTAATAATAATAATAATAGAAATTATAAAATATTATAATTAAGTTAATGTGTTTAATTGTATTTTTTATGTAAAATCTTAAAAAATCTGTAAAATTCAAATTATTTTCTTTAAGAAAATCTATTAATGACAAGTTATTACAGTGTGCATTAGTGCTAAGTTTATTATTTATTTAAAAAACGTAATTGTATCTAATTGTTTTTTTATTGTGTAGCTTAATGTTTTATCTTAATTGGTGACATTAGCTGTAAAACTAGCCATAGAAATATGGTCTAATTTTTTTTAAATATTATTTAATATTTTTAATATTAAAAAGACTTTTTAAAGTCTTTTTTTTTCACTTAAAAAAAAATTAAGCAGTGCATAACTTTAATGTGGCACCAAGTTAGAAAGATTTGTTTTGTTTTGTTTTTATTGTACTGCAGAAATCTACTTTATTATGTTTTGTAGCCATCAAAACACAATCTCACCACAGTGAAATAAAGCGTGACACTCAATATTAATGCATTATATATTACTCTGACCTACAATTCACAATTCACATAACCAGTTGAAAACCACAACAGGTTATTTTAGGAACTATCACTACACCTTCTCACAGTGTTGTTAATGAGCTTACTCACTTGCAATCATTCGCCACTTTCTGTGAGACGTTCACAGCGTTTGCGGTTTCCTGTGTCTCTTTCTGCTCGTCCACTTGGTTGAGAGATGATTCGGTAATCGGGTCCATCGGCACGTATACATCCTGTGATGAAACCACTTTGAGACCCTTAGTCGCCATGTTTGAGGGGTTTTCCGCAGGTCTACCAGTTTCTAAAGCATCCTTGCTCCTCGACAGGGCCTCTTGGCTCTTAATGGGGTCTCCTGAAGAAACAGTGACGCAGCTTTCAGATGCAGAGGTCAAAGGTGAAGCCCGGGTGGGTGACGGAGTGGTGGGGAGCGGCCGGGCCGCTGCAGAAAGAGGCTGGGGCAGGTCTAGACTGGGCAGACTGAGGCTGGACAGGGCACTGAGCAGGGGGGAGTCTCGGACATGTTCCCCCGCCTTCTGCTGGCTCTGCCCTCCACTCACCCCCCCATCCTCCTCCTCCTCTTCCTCTTTCTTCTTGTTCTTCTTCTTCTCCTTCTGCCCCCTGCAGCTCTTCTTCTGCCTCTCGCTGCGGGGCACAGTGCCCACATGTGTGTACATGTCGGTGGAGCGGGCGTAGCTGGGGCTGTGGAGGCAGGACTCCATGTCATCCACCGACTGGTTCCCCACCGCTTCTGGTTTGGCTCCAATGAGGCTCCCATCATGCTCCGGGGCTTCCTTGATGTTGGCCTTCTCTGGGGAGCGGCGGGTGGAGAGGTTGGTGAGGCTCCCGAACCACTTGAAACCTGGAGAGTAGGAAGTAGTTAATTTTTTACCACAAACACTCACTTTACAGCATCTATAAAGGACCTTTTTATGAGTTTGAGTCTCGGTGTGTAAATGAAGACAGATTTCAAAATAAGAGGCAAAAAACAGATATCTGATTTTACACCAATGCCAAATATGAATAAGACGAATTGTTTTATTTTTTGGGACATTATGGTGACCTCAGATTCTTCTAAGAAGTTGTCTAACATCCAGTTTTTATTTCAGTAAAGCAGTTGGGGAGGGTTGCTGTGTTGGACTGGGCACTGGTCTCTGATTGGTAGATAGAGCTGTGTGTCATCGGCATAACAGTGAATATGGACAATATATTTGCGGTTTTAAGTATCACAGACGTAATATTATTATTTCTCCTCAGAAAGTCAATCGAAGTACCACCAAGTGACACAAAAGAACCACAAGCAGATGCAAAACAGCTTCAAACATGTCTGTATCAACGGACCTGATGTCACATATTTGTCCACGGCTGCAGGACATCTGGAGTTACAGATACGTTGTTGATAGCTAGCTTTCTGCATCGCCTGAGCAGCTGGTTCATTGGATGTTTCTGTAAAATCTAGCAATCAAATTTTAGTCTGAACATACAATAATAACCATCGTGATCGGGTCAAAGTTTTCACTTCTCTTGCTCTTCAGTTCATGACTGACTGCTTCTAAAATTAGACTAATGGCTGACAGCCTCAGTTGTACTTCTGTACTTTAGCGTGCTGACATGCTATATGCTAATATGCTGCCGCGCTGAGCCTGGACAAACTGGAGACTCGTTCCAGCAGATCTATAATGAGCATTACAGCCTCATGTGGCCGATAGCGAGGCTGCAGACCTTGAGTCTTTTTCCTGTTAAAGATAACACTGGGTTTTTCCCACCTCTGACCCAGTAAGTCCCCAAACTGTCATGAGTTTTTCTCTTGTCATGTCGAGTTTAGCTTTTCAGCAAACACACAGAGGGTCAAAATGGTTGATGAATGTTTGATAAATCCATCATGTTATTCAATATCTTAAACTTTATTCATCATTTTAAATTGTCAAACACTTTTATGTAATAATACTGTATCTGTCTTACAAATCTCCTCTGACACATTTCAGGCGCTTTACAGGTTCTGACTTGAATGTTGGGACCTTCTGATCTGAGATAGTGAATGATAAACTGCAGGAAATGACTTATTGTTTGTGCAAAAGAAGACAAACAGGAAAATACAACCAGTGACTGTTTCATTTAAATAAAATCAAAAGTAAAATCAAAAGTAAAATCAAATAAAACCTTTGAAATCCTTCTAATCTGAGTTGCTGTTCATCTATCCACCGGTTTATTCCTGTTTGGGTAATAAATGATTCTGTAGTCGTACATTTTTAAGGACAGTTAAATAACAATGTGGGGCCACACGGGACCAGCAGCTGCAAACATTTAATTTTCACTTTGTCGTGTGAAAAAGCAGAAATGTTGTCTTAGCGTTGGAGTCATCGGAGGAATGTTGTTGTACCCTCGTCTGCTCAAACTCTCATCGGCTTCTATTCTGACTGCCGGCCCTGGAGACCTCCGCCGTGTTTGATTATGTTTCTGCCCCCGGGGGCTGATTAGACTCAGTGAAAACACTGACGGGTATTTATTTTTTCAGCTAAATATAGATTAATGATTTAGAGAAAGAGAATGAAAGGAGATGCTGGAGGTGCAGAGGCAGAGAAGCTGCATTTTTTTTACTTTATTTTATTTATCTGTTTATTTTTTTTGGAGATTTCTGTGCTGTAATTGAGTCCTAACGACTTTCTCTGGATGTTTTTCTTCATCTTTTCACTGTAATTAGAAGGAAAGTTTCAGGATAATAGAACCAATGCAACTAAACCTTCTTGCTGTGAACGACAGGGACCCGCAGTAACATGAACATGAAATGCCAAAGTTAGAACAGTTTTGGTTGTTTCACAGGAGAGATTTCAGTTGTGTTTTTCTCTGCACACTTCTCACCTGTGAAATAAAGTGTTTCCCTGCATCAACAACAATCAAGCGACAAAGTTTGGCTGCTGGGTTTGGTCGTCTGTCCAAACAACACCGTCAAAGTGCAGATGAAGCAGATTGGCTGAGTTCTGGAGAGTTGAACTCTTCATAAATAATAACCAATAATGTTTTGAATGTTATATTTTACATCGTCCTCTGGGACAGCTTTCCATCGTCCACTTCGAGGGTCAGAGCGAGCTGAACGCTGTACGGATTTTTCTGTCCTTTGAGGCTAATATTTGTTTTTTGTTATATCGAGGTAAATTAATAAAGTTTGATTTGACTCTCTCGGCCTTCATCTACATCCTCGTCGTGTGCAGGAATCAGGAGCTTGTTATCCTGTGAGTTTTCTTCCTGCAGCTTGTGTGAGAGGATTGATCGACCAGAGGCGAGGTCACGTAATGATTGACACTCGTGACCTCTCACCTGTTACTTTGGCCTTCTCTGATTGGTTAAAAGAGGCGAGAGTCACCGCTGAATGAGCCTGTGACTGCACCTCTCATTAAGATATGATTTGGAGCTCGTTCCAGTCTTGACATCCTGACAAGCTCAGAGAACAGCAGCGCAGTGATTTGTGATGCGTTTACTGAATGGACGGCCTTCAGATGCATCATGGGTGAGATTCAGTGGTGAAGAACTAACAGCAGAAGAAGAGAGGCACAGTGAGCTGCTGTCCTTTCAGCAGCAGACATTCGCTGTCTCTTCTCAGCTCGGCTCTGTGTCCGAGCCACTGTCCATTCACTCTGCACAAAGACACGACTGTGCTTCACTTACAATGGAGCAAAAAACTGTTTGTGAGTGGAACAGCGGACAAAGAGCCGACGCACACACACACACACACACACACACACACACACACACACACACACACACACACGATTACACAGTAACACGAGTGTCAATAGATCACATTCTTTTGTAAGATCATACAAACAAACTTACATCAGCCTCTTTTCTCTGACTCATCAGAAAACACTAAATCTGATTCTACTGTAATTAATTTTCCTGCGCTGGAAAATAACAAACAACATTCAGTCAAGTCCAGTTTTTAAGGTTCTCATGATTTTCTTCCATTCTCTTCTACTTTATTATTATATATATTATTATTATATCAATTGATTTATTCTCCGCAATAGTTCAGTGACAAATATTCCACTTTTTACTCCACTCCAACCATCAAAATAGAGTTATCCAATCAGATTTTCTTTTTTTTGTTATTGTTGTCTCTAGGCAGAGAAAAGATTTACTGGCTCACTGTTTGTTTAGTAATTCACAACCAATGAACAGTAAACTAACATAAACAAACCTACCCAAAGGCCCCCAACTGGAGAAGAAGAAGAAGAAGAAGAAGAAGAAGAAGAAGAAGAAGAAGTTGCCCAATTGAAATGCAACTGAAGTATCAGGTAGCAGAAAATAGAAAACATCAATTTAGTCCTTAAATGCAATAGATGAGTATATTTGCTGTTAAAAGCAGCTCCACCTACAACAGTCAAATATAACTGAAGCATCGATGACTCAGGTTCAGTCACGTAGACATTTTACTGCAGAACAAGTAAAAATCTCTAATTTTACTTTAGTATGATTTTGATTTAATTAATTTTACCTGTAATGGAAAATGTTTACATTAAAGAATCGATGCTTTTATTTCTGTACTACTGTATTTTTCTCAATCAACATATTTATCATTGTAACAAACAAACAAACAAACAAACAAAAAACAAACAAACAAACACAAAATGATCAATAATGCCTCTAAGATTAAAACGTCCACCAGCTGTTGTGTTGTCACAGAAGGACCTTATTTACTTTATATTAGGGACCACATACATTAGATATAATGTTTTAATGATGTTTCTCTGATAAAACTTTGGGTAAATTAACTCCCTCAAACGTCCAAAATCTTTGCACAACAGCTTCAGAAAAACGCGACTTACTCAGTTTTCGTTTGTTCATGGTTCAGACGTTGATTGTGATGTTTTGTTGATATAAACTCAGACATTAACCGCTGCTAATAACACAAGCCTCCTCTGGTTCCTGCAGTGTGATAATGAGCCGCATGCTCTCCACCCCACTGAGTGAATCTGCTTCCTGTCACAGAGGAAGTGCTGCTGTAAGGGTTAAAGTAGTTTCGTGTTGATGCAATCAGGTGACAGTGAGTGGAAACGTGTATCACTATGGGACAAACAATCCGAGCTGCTGCAACTGGGGATGATTCATAAAAGTCACGTCGACAGGATTTCACTTTAAAAGTCTTTAATGTCTTTAAAGACTTTAATGTTGGGACATTACACAATGACAAAAACGGGTAATTGAGACACTTTTAACTGACAGGAAGTAGCTGTGAAGAAGTTAGATATTTGTTTGAGATAATATCAACTATAGTAGGAGGAAGTTTTTTTTTTTTTAAAACTCCTGCATTCAACATTTTACGGGGATAAGTCACGTAAATTTATTCAGAGCACTTTCAAAAATAACAACTGCTGACCAAAGAGCTTTTGGAGTTCTGAGATAAAACTGTAGAATAAACTAGAAAATGAGTAGAAGAAGTTTTGAATGTGTCTGCTGCTCGTGTCAATCTCTACGTCATCATGTTGCACAGAATCATCCTGTGACCTCTGTGACCTCAGTCCCTGCAGGTGTCCCTCAGAAAGCTCTTTGAATCTGGGAGGACTGGCACAAGTGACCTCACAATGATGGTTTCCAACCTAAATGTGTCCCCACAACCACAGCGAGGCGTGTCTACACACATGTAGACGCACTCACAGAAGGGGAACTGCAATAAAGCTGCTGTGATTTCTCCTGCTAGAATGGAACATGGAGCCAATCACAGTCAGTTGTGTGAAAGTTTGTGCAGCAACTGCACTTGTGCACTTGTGTGTGTCTGTCAGTGTGCGTGTGTGTGTGTGTGTATTGTTGTGTGTTGTGGCCGTAGAGCTGTCCAACGTAGAGCCTCCAAAAAGCTTGTGTTACCACTTAATATCTCTGAGGTGGAGATGGTGTTTAATCTCATCTGAAATCATCAGGAGGAGGAGGAAGGAAAGAGGTTAAAATAAATCCAGGACATTAAAAGACTCATTATTTAATAAGCAAAAACTACATATTGGAGTAATTTCACTTCCTGTTTCAGTTCATAAAATCACTGGGTGGAGCTCGGCCTCAGGTTCTGACCTCCCACATGTTTCAACACATAAAACAACTGACAGAGACCTTAAGGGAAAAAGGTATATATATTATGAATCACTATATTTTTTAATGCTGGAGGAAACATTTGTCTTAAACTTGCATCATGTCGTCAACCAAGAATTTAATCTACTTACTGTCTTGTAAGATTTGATGAAATGAAAGTTATTGAATATGTTACTGAAAACATTGAATCTATATGACTATCTACTGTAGCTCTGTAAAGTATTAAAATGACATAAAACATATTTTTGCAGCAGAGAGGGAACAGTAGCTGAACTCCTTCCCTCTCTGTTTTCTCCCTGTTGGGATGAATCACGCTCAAACACAGAAAAAGAAAGCTTGCGACAGCAGGAGGGTATTTACCCTTCTCTCTCTCTCTCTCTCTCTCTCTCTCTCTCTCTGTGGGTGGAGGTGCAGAGCTGTCGACATCTTGCGACATTTCCTGCCAACGTTTCCTGGTGAACAAGAATCCCCAAACCGAACCAGGAGATTTCTGCGCTCGACCAAACGTGTAACCGTAAAATGTCAGACTCAGAACTTCAACAACAATTTTAAAGCCCAAAACAGCAAAACTGAAGCTGAGAGACTCTAAATCTTACAGCAGCTGATCGTCCACTTCAGACTACTTCTCTGTGTGCAGGCGGGGGCCCCAGACACTCAAGGCCCCCAAAAAACCCTGCATCATTTAGACATAATTTCATTTGTTTGTTAGAAATTTGCCCCACCACGTTGGGTCCTGCAGCTTGTGGCCCTGGTGTTGAAAAAAGACCCTGTGTCAGACTTTAGTTTGAGGATTTGAATCGTTTTAGTTCTTGTTGTAAGTTTGTGTTTTCAGATTTCAAATTATTTGTTGTTTCTTTGTTTTATGTTATTAACACACAGAAAACCTGGTTTTATTATTCCTTCAATGATTGATTAGTTAATAGTTTAGTGTGTAAACAGCTGAGCGTTCATTAATAATAAAATACATTTAAAAGCAATTGTTGCCATTGATTTGATTTATTTACACATAACATTACAAATACACAGTGGCAAGAAAAAGTATGTGAATCTTTTGGAATGTCATGAGTTTCTGAGTAAATTTGTCATAAAACAAGTCAAGGGTAACAAATATAATGTGTGTAAAATAAGAAAAAAAAATCTGATCTTTCATGTCTTTATTGAACTCACTCATTCAACATTCAAAATGGCAGCAACAACCTCGACCAGGCGCTTCCTGTAGCTCTGGATCAGATCTACAGGAACAGATTCTTTGGACTCTCTCATGTGTCTGACTCTCTTCAAGTCAATCCTTAACATTTCTACTGGGTTGAGGTCTTGGCTCGGACTCGGCCACTCCAAAGGGCGGATTTTGTTTTTCTGGAACCAGTCTGTTGTGGACTTGCTCTGGTGTTTTGAGTCGTCTCAGATCATCCTGAAGAATTCTCTGATAAACTTGGGAACTCATCTTCCCCTCAGTGATTGCAGGCTGAGCCCAAATCATGAGCTTTCCACCATACTTTAGGTTGGGATGATGTTGTCATGACGATATGCCGTGATCTTTCTACGCCAGATGTAGTGTTGGGTGTTTCTTCCAAATAGTTCAATCTTAGTTTCATCAGTCCACAAAACATTTCACCAGTAACGCTGTGGAGCGTCAAGTTGCTCTTTTGCAAACTTCAGTCGTGCAGAAATGTTCTTCTTAGTGAGCAGTGGCTTCCTTCGTGGCGTCCCGCCGTAGATACTCTGCTTGTTCAATGTTTTACGTGTTGTAAACTCATGAACAGAGATGTTAGCCAGTTCCAAAGATGCCTTCAAATCTCTGGCTGTCATTCAGGGTTGTTTCTTTACCTCATTGATGAGTCTTCGTTGTGCTCTTGGTGTTATTTTGACTGGGCGTCCACTTCTTGGTCGAGGAGCAAAGTCTTTGAAATCACTTTGTAACCCTTGCCAGCTTTATGGAAATCAACAATTCTTGATCGAGGCGTGGCACATAAACGTGTTCTTCTTCTGCAAAACAAACTCCAAAAGTTTGAGGGGTTTTTATCAGTCAAAGTAGCTTTAGGCCACACCCCCAAACTCATTGTCTTAACGAGACTCCAGATGTGCTAAAACCTGACACCAATTAGCTTTTTTGAGGTCATTAATTCAAGGGTTCACATACTTCTTCCACAAGCACTATGAGGATTTTTTGGTTATTCTCAATAAAGACATGAAAGATCAATTTTTTTTTGTGGTATTATTTAAGACACATTATATTTGTCAATACCCTTGACTTAGATGAAGATCAGATCACATTTTATGACAAATTTACTCAGAAAACCATGAAATTCCAAAAGGTTCACATACTTTTTCTTGGCACTGTGGATGTGCAGGTGAGGTTCTTCTGTTAAAACTTCACCTCAATGTAATAATTTAGATTATACAAAATGAGAATACATTTTTTTTTTTAAATTATAAAAAAGTCAAAAGTTTGTAGAAAACAAAATAACAGCATCACTTCTATCCACGAAACACACTGAGGTTTCACATGTCAGCTGAATAAAAACTCCTCGCTGATTCCTCCTCATGTTCGAGCTGTTTCATGACCTCTGACCCCGACACCGGCCAGTTCTCAGTGAACCCAGCTGGCAGTTTTGACTTTGGCGTTCTGTCTCAAACACACAAGAGAGTTAATGTCGTCTGAACAAGGACGACTCAGAGCCGGCGCAGATAGACGAAGGCCGTACCATGAACCATCGAGTTACTGCGCTAAAACAAAAACCTGAAGGACGGCTCAGAGGAAGAGTTTACAAAAGTCATGTTCTTCATCTGATATGTACCAACAGGAACAGGAACAGGAACAGGACTACAACAGTGTTTCCTAGGAACAATGGAGCAAAAAAAAATTTTTTGCACTAATGAAATTTAGCCTGAAACAAAACGATTTCACATATAAGAGCAGCTTGTTTCTCTAGAAACAGTCTCCTGGTTAAACAGCCAATAACTTCAGCAAATGTGACCACAGCCTGTAAACACTGCATCTATTGCAATATGTCGTTACTTCCACTTCCACTTTTGTCACAATGTTAGTTTTTATATTAACTGACTAGTTTTTGTAGTTCGATTCATGTATTTTAAATGTTCCCTCCAAATCTCCAGGGCTGCAATCTGCTGTCATAAGAGTTTATTAACCTCTGAACTTGTGTTTCTGATATAAAATGTGTGTATCTGTATAAAATCTCTCCTTTTTTTTGTCTGTACAGGAAGCCTGTAAATATTCTTTCTTTGTTATTTTTCATTCACGCTGAATAAACCAACTTTAACTGAAGCTCAATAGTTTTTGCAGAGGATATTTTTTTCCCCTGACAAAGTGTTGCAGCCTCCAGCTGTCTGTTAACACTGGACACACTGTTGGCTGCAGAACAACTTTACAACATAAAGTCCTACTGTATTCAACTGCTGCACTTGCTGACTGTAAGTGTCCTGGCTGCTGATCTAGTTCCCGCCACTAGGGGGCGGCAGAAGTCTTCACACAGCAGAGTGAGACAGAGTGGAAGTACTCACATGTTTTATTCAAGTAAGTGTTTCAGGTCTCAAATGTAAAGTAAAGTTGTTACTGTGAGAAAAAACAAGTCATTACATAAATAATGTGTAGAAGCTGTTAGTCATGTGGAGCTGCACTAGTTTATTACGTTTGACGGAGATTTCTTCTACTTGAGTTTGAGTGTTTTGTCTGTCAGTACTCGCACATTAACCCAGGGTTAATGGTCACAGCACTTTTTATACTAAATTAACTAAATGATTTCTTGTTATTGTCTGAAAATTGACAACATTCAGCATTTTAGTATAAAAGTTAGTCTGCAAAAGTTGGAAACATGAATAATAATTGAAGTACAATAAAATGACTCTAAATCTTGTTGTGACTCTCATACACACCGTAAATCCAGATCCAGGATCAGTAAGATCTAGAATCAATAAACCTTATAATACTTAAAATGTACTGTATTTATTTTTTTAGAACTTAATTAATTAATAAGAATGCACAGAAAGACAAACAGAAAAAAAAATCTGTGTTCATTAATTTCATTATTCTGTCGATACAAAAAAATATTTCATTTTTCTTTTACCCTGACCTCAGCCCAGCTGGAGACTCACTGACTCAATGAGACAAACAGATATATACATGCATTGATTGATCAGTTCATTCAGGGGGAATCTGCAGCTTTTAGTAGAATAAAGAAACAGGATAAAGCAGCGATTAAAAAGCAGTAGAGGAACCAGATTTACAGATTCTGGGATTTACAGAGCTGCAGTGAAACGTATTGTCATTCATGTCATCACAGTGAAACGCTGTGTGGCCACTGCTCTCTATTTACATCTGAAAGCACACAAATTGAACCCGGATCAGTTTGATCTCTTGTGTTTTGCTAAATGAGATTAGTCTCTGCAGAAGAAAAAAAACTGTTGTAACGTCATTTAATCTGCTACTGACTCATCAAATCTCTTTTGTTCTCACACAAAGAAAAATAAAATCAGCTTGTGCAGTGAGATTATTCTGTTTGTTTCCTTTATGAATCAGTTCACAAGGTTTCCTCCTCAAATACTGTGACTCATATCTGGGATATAACGAGAATCAGAATCAATAATCTGAGTGTGAATCAATGAAACGTCAACCTGTCGTGTAGCATGTCGGTCCGGCGTCGTTTCAGCGGCACTTACACTAAATGGAAACAGGAGCATGAAATGAATTTTCTGCAGCGGAGAGCTGACAGCAGCAGAGACGACATCACAGCGCTCCAGGTCTGAAATCTCTTCAGAAAAATCTCCTGTGATCCGGGAGCGAAGTCACCGGAGAGTCTCCCTGAAACTTGGACGCATCCCTGAAAGTGTTTTGTGATTGCTGGAAGACTTTCCCGCCTCTACCATCTGCCAGTAAAGAAACATGACATCTGACATGATGTTGTCAAGGTCTCTTTACCACAAATAAACATGAAGAATATGAGGACATCTGGTTAATCAAATTTAAATGTGTCCCTCAACTAACGGCACCATCTGGCCCACTGAGCTGCAAACTCGCTAATTTATGATTTTTTTTTTTTTTATTCACTCCGCTCAAGTGAATAAATGCTAAATCACTGCACATTAATTAAACACACGTTGTCACTTTGCTGTGGCAGTTGGCTAAAGTGATTGTGAATGAAATGCAGGAGCAGATCCTGATCAATCACAGAGGATTATGGAGTGAAAAGAGCATTATTCATGGCCTGATTCCGTCCTGATCCACTCTCTCTCTCTCCTCTTATTATTATCTAATGTCAAACACAGACACAACCTTCAGAAATACATTTGCATTTTCATTCCTCTCGCTTCTTTCACCTTTTTCTTTTTTTTTTTTTTTTTTTGTCTGTACTGGGAGAAACCACATTACTGTGGTTTTTAAAGGAATAATTCAACAACACCAGGCTGAAACTTTAACTTTCTCACCATATTTTCTTTAATTTTTAGACTCATACTTCAAAGATGAATCTAAAATATTTATAAGTTGAACAAGTGCCATGTACAAAAACCATATTGAACATGTATGAAGAGCTCTGTGAAGATGTTTGATCTCCTTCTTCCTACTTCATCCTGTATCATCGTCTCATATTGATGAATGCATTAATATTGTTTGGACTGCATGTTCATCACATCTTATCAAATGACTTGTAATTCACTTGTATTGTAATGATTTCACAGTCTGACAGACGAGATCCATCTGCTCCTGGAAGATATTCACTCCTGTCGACAGACACACTTCTTCATGGTCTGTGCATCAAGTCTGTTATTGTCCCATTAAATCAAGACGTGCACTTCAATTCAGAACAACAGACCGTCAGTTTGTTCCATTGTCCAACCTGCACAATAAAAACAATTGAACAAGGAAGTCGAGAGCCGGAAACAGGAACAGGGTGTTTTAAACAAACGTGCAGCGGTAAATTTAAGGAGAGCAAAGCTAAATACATAACTCATAAATGTTAAATACATTTTATCCTCATTATTGGGCAAATAAACTAAACTGGACTGAGCAGAGGTCAGAGATTAACCAGACAATTTTTCTTTGAAAGAATTAATGGTAAAACTTTGTGATGCAGCCGATGAATCGGGAACCAGCAAAACACGCTCTGTATTTCCTACAGGAAACAGTAGCAGAGACAAACCTGAAGTCTGGGTGTTAAAAGGTGTTAACAACATTTTCTTTATTGTGTAATTAATCAAAAATCATCAATCATATCGTGTTAAATCATGTTTATTGTGAGTCGATGAAGATCTCTTTCATTGTAGTTCTCAGTGCTAATGTTTTAGCCGTTAGCTGTAAAGTAAGCTAGTCTGGGTTATTTGTAACAATCGTACACACACACACACACACACACACATGCACACACACACATGTACACACACACACACACACACACACACACACACACACACACACACACACACACACATGCACAGGCTTAAAAAAGTCAAATGTTACAACATTTATCAAACGGGAGGAAACGGTTTGTTTGTTTGCTCGGGACTATTTTCAGTTGCGGATTGATACTTACTTTAGTTTCTGCATCGATTATCCTCTTTATGTCTTTATGTCTTCCTTTGTTCCTGTATTTTAATCCAATTAATCACCAATCAAGCGCTAAGTTTGGACTTTACTGTGCTTTATATGTATTTGTGTGTGAGTAAAGTGGCGTCTTTCAGCCCTGATACATTCACGCCCTGAGGCTTTAATGAACAGCAGAGATCTCACTGTGAATAATGACACAGAAACGTCGGCGTGAAGCCACTGGCCTCCTTTTGTTTTTTGTTATCGCAGCCACTGAAATATTGATGAGCTTCCCTTGTCGCTGTCGCCGTCTCAGATATTTGCCTCCGACTGATGAACGGCGTTGAGTTGTTGTTTCCTGCCAAACGACCAGGAGTGTTTACTGTTAACAAAAGGTTGTGTTTTTAAAGAAGCAGTGGGGGAGAGGAGGATGGGCGACCATCCTGCAATGTGAACAGTTTGTCACTATTTTCATCTCACGGTGATCCGTGCCCAGCGTGCCGCGTTTCCTCCAGAGCTGCTTTATATGCCGTCTTTGTTTTTACCTTCTGGAGCCTGGAAAAAAAAAAAAACAACGTTCTGCTGCTAATTTCATCCCTGCTCTCCCTCCGCGCTTCGTTTGCTGAACACATCTCCACGGCTGTGATTTATCACCGCTCTGTGGCTTTCTGGTAATTCCCAGGTGATGCTACCTGTCTTAACAACCGCCCAAAATAGAAAACATATCACCCAGAAGTAGGCTGCAGAGGATATATGACTCTCCCCTCCCCTGTTTCCCGAGACGGCGAGTACGTCTGCAGTTTATTCCACTGCTCAGAAACCACACTGCGCTAATTCACGAGGCTTCTCATTTGAACACAGATGAGGGTTCATGAGTCGGTGCTTGATGAAAAGGGTTTTTCTGCAGCACGTGATCTCATTCAGTGTGATATGAAAGACCAAACACTCAACTCAATACATTTATCTCTTAAAGCTCCTCCAGTGTAAAGGTCTGTGTCCATGTGTAGTGTGATTATAGATCAGCTCTAGCTTCTATATTAATACTGTGAAAGTATCAAAGCCTCAGTCCACAGAGAAATGCACACAGCCTGTATTCAGAAACTGAGCCTTAAAACCAGCCGTCAGGACTTCTGGAACTTTGTGATGTCACAACAAAGCAGTCACCAAGCCCCGCCCACCTGGACCCACCATCCAAACCTTGCAGGATTTGGTTTCTCTGAGTGTTTTTACCTGAAATCTGCTTTATTTTTATTGGATCACTCAGAAAACAGTCAGCCAATCAGAAGAGAGGTTCAGAGCTTCCTCTCTTCTGATTGGCTCACAGACCTGTTGTTAGTAGAGCTGCAGAGAGAAGCCTGAGAGAGGAGATGTAAAACTACACTGAGATGGTTTTTGGTTCTTAAAACTACAAATATATCTTCTTATGGATCAACACTTCAAATAAACCACAGAAGAAGAGGAAAGTACGGAGTTTTAAAACAAACGCTCAGAAACCAAACTGGAAAACTGAGAAGAAAGAGCCGTGAAGGGACTGAAACCCTGATCAGGACTAGAAGAGACAACGAGCACACAGTGAAAATTCAGGGATTTTTAACCTCCCATGATTCCCTGAGTTATGCGCCGCTCAGCTTCTGCCCCCTGGTGACTAAATAATAATGCACCTTTAAAGGCTGATCTCTGCTCTCGCTGCTTTCATCCCAACAGTCCGAGCTGCGTTCTCGCCTCCATCCATCAGCTTCCTCAGCAGACTGTCAGTTTCACAGCAGATGGATGTGAGTGGCAGCGGCGAGCGTATATCAGCACAGATGGACTGACTCCAGCAGCAGCAGCAGCGTGGAGACGTTTATTGTGCTGCTATTTTCTCTGATCCTTCAGAGCTCTCTGAGTCGCTTTGAATCAGAAATGAGTTAAGCATTGACGACGCTTTGTCTGCCTTTATCAATATTGATTAAGTTTTTATTGTATTTGTCCCGTTGGAGCCTGTCAGCGCATCACTACTGCCCCTAGCTGTCAACCTTGAATACTGCTTGTGAAGTGTCATTTCATTTATTTATTTCTTTATTTCTTCCTCTGCTGGGCAATTTATTTTGTTGAGCCACGCTTTCATCTTTTTTTATCCTTATTAACGCAGACTGAGCCTTGAGTTTATAGACGGTCTTTACCTACACAGTTTGGTTTACTCACTGAACTGCTCTGGGATCTGACGCCTGGGGTTGCTGAGCCGTTCTTGAAAGGTCTGGTTGTTTTGTGTTTTTGTGTTTTGTGTGTCAGTCCTACTATAACTAACGAATCTGTGATATATACAACCATGTGTTGCATCTGTGGATCCAAATACCTTTGAGCCTTTGTTTGATGAGTGACAGTACCATTGTTAGTTTTTGCTCCCAGAATGGATGAACTTGAGGATTAGGAGTCTTGTGCCTGACTGACTGACTTGGTGCTTGGGTTGTGCATAAGCCTTTGAGGTCCGGTGTTATGTTTCAGTGCTTCAGTGATCACTCAGTTGTCTACTGTGTAAGGAAAATCAAGCTAACCCTAAAGAACGGTGACTCCATCAAAGGGAAAGGTGGAGTGTAGTCCCGTCACATCTTCAACCGTGAAAGATATCACAATGAGACCAAAACTGGGTGATACAAGACAAAAAAATGTCTACATTTTTAATATAAAAAATTGTGAATAAACAGAGATAAAAGAGCCTGTTAACAAGCTGGTTCGAACACCTGTCTCTATCTGGAAGACAGAGCTGACACAGAACTGGGTGTGATTTTGGCAAAAACTGTAACTCCTATCAGAACCATGAGTGGACCATGACCGGCACCAGACCTTCGTGCACTGCACATCTGGCGTTGGTGTTTCTAGAGCCAAAAATGTGGACACAGGAGCGAGCTACAGAAAAAGAGTCACTTCTGCTTTTATCTGGAAATCAGCTCCTGAATTTGTATTGTAGTCGATGGGAGAGGTGGAGGGGACTCCCGTCACTTTCAGGCTCATGTTCAAATTCTGTAAGTCTCTGTGCTTAGGTCGACACTTTCTATGAAACAGCATGAATCTGTCTACTACTGAGGAAGCCGTGATGTGTGACGACTGAAATATGAGGCCGTGAGGACGAGTTACACAGAAGAGCTTCCTTTAGAGATTTCTAGAGCTTCTCCCACTGTAGCAATGATGTCATCCACTCTTGCTCTGCAATACACACCCATTATAAAGTCTGACACGGTCTGAAAATGACACAAAACGTAAACTGCGATTTTGTGTAAACCATAATAGTTCTCAAAATACCGATTTAACCCAAAAGAGTCTCAAGTCTTGCGACCCGTTTAACGTTTCAACCATTTTTCCACATTAAAGTAAGACACAGCAGAAAAGCTCCAAAGTTGGTCGTTTTTGAAGACATCACCCCATTCGTCCTCTATGGGAATTTTTTCGCCTTTTATCGCCATTTACATCGCCATGGTTACTCGAATTGTTTAGAAAAGTCATAGCACACCATTCCTGATCGAACCGCATGCATTGATATGTATGTGTGTATATATATATATACGTTTTGGACAGTGGAAAGACAGGACATTTTACTTTGAAGTGGAAAGTAAAGACATACTGGGAGGTGAGGACATTTGTATAGTGGGGGACAATTTTGGAAATTGGAAGTTGAGGATATTTTTGGTAACTTAGGACATTTTCTAAGATCATTTAGAAAGAGGACATTTTAAAAAGTAAGGACATTATTTGATTTTATTTAAGTTAGGACTCTTATTTTAAGTGAGGACATTCTGAAAAGTGAGGAAATGTATGTGAGTCAATGTTTTGTAAAAGTGAGAAGATTTTTTAGGATGTGAATATGTTTTTAAAAAGTGGGGACATTTGTAGATAATGAAAAGTGAGGACAATTTTAAAGGGAGCAGATATTTTGCTGAGTTCTTTCTTCTTCTAACTAATTTTCGGCATAAGACCTGGTTTACAGGCGGCAGAATATATTATTTCAATACAAGTATAGAAGCACAAATGTGTGTCCATTTCTCTATATGCATATCCTATAAACATATGTATCTGCCTGTGTACATGCTTGTCATCAGTGCATGTGTGTGTGTGTGTATGTGTGTGTTTGCCTACGTGGGTGTGTGTTTGTCCGTGTGTGTGTGTGTGTGTGTGTGTGAGACTGCAGAGTCTTCTGACCTTGGACGCCCATGAAGCTGCTGGAAACACACAGCAGCTCATCAAATATTTACGGCTCCATCTAATTCAGGACTTCATGTGGTCTCTCTTCCTCTGGCCTCAGGCTGTTGGCCACTGGCTGCCAGAGGAGAGAGGAAAACACATCTGCACTCGAGTCCAGGCTCAACATGAACACATGAGAAGCACCGTTCACACCTCATCCCATAATGAGCAGGTAGACAAGCTGTTCAGGGTTAATCACCGTGAACGTAGGTCCAGTCTTTGTTCCTGAATAAACTCTGAATATGGAAATAGTGATAGTGATGCAAATAATGATTATTATTATGACTAAGATTATTTATGCAGTCTATCAGTTGTTAATTTAATCTATGAAATGTCCAAAAAAATAGAAATAAAGTAAGAATTTAATTTAAAAATGTCCCGGAAATCAAGGTGACTTCTTAAAACCAACAGTCCAAAGCCCAAGGATCAATTAGGTCAATTCACATGTAGTTAACGTTGTTGCTCAGGATGGTGATGTCAGCTGCTCCACTACGTTCATGTAGATGGAAATATCTCAACAGATATTACTGTGCATGGATTCACATGACACTTTGTACTGACATCCATGATCCCCAGAGGATGAACCCTGTTGATAACATTTAGTGTCCCCTGACATTCCCATCAGCACCACACTGAGGTTCACAGTTGTGTTGTTTTGGGTGAAATACCTTAACAAGTATTGGTGCATGGATTCAAATGACATTTTATACAAATATCTATGATCCCCAGAGGATGAACCTTGTTGACTTTGGTGTTTCCAGATGTTTCCATTAACACCACAATGATGTTCACAATTGTAGTTTTTGTTATAACTCAACAAATATCAGATGCATCGTTATGAAATGTGGTTCAGACGTTCATGTTCCCCTCAGGATGAACTGTAATAAGTTTGATGATCTTAATAGGTTTTTAAAATTTTTACAATACTTTATGACAAAATACTCCAGCCTTAACATTTATCAATGTTTAATAAACCAATTAAATCTAACGGTGTCCAACTCCAGCAGAAGAAGCTCTTTGTTTTTGTGTGAGTTTTACATTCTTCTAAAGTTTTATGACACGGCTGCAGGAAAAGTTCTCTCTGCACACGTTTAACGTTTAGTTTAATCCTTGTGTAATTAATGAATTATACCTTCATGCAGTTTGTTTTTGTCAAAAGCAAAGTTCAGGGCATAATTTCATGTTCAGGGTTATTTATCACCAGCTAATTTAGCAAAGTCAAATTCTTACTTTGCATTAAAATTATGCTTCAAATGTGCAGGAGAAGAAACACCTAGCGAAAAGGAAAAAGTAATGTTACTATAGCAAACTGTAGAAGAAGTTAATGCAGTGATTGTTATTTAAGTGTTAATACAGATAGGAAGGAGATTATGCAGGACAGCAGGGTTGTGTGGTGGTTGGAGCGACTGGTGAGTGAGACCATCATCAACTTCCTGCTTCCTAAACAAACACTGAGGACTGTGGTTCATCCACCCACTCTGCTCCAAGTCAGCGTTAATGTGCTCTGACACTGTTTCCATCCAAATTTAAAGATGTCATCATCATCTCCAGTTTTGGCAGATCACAGACTCAACTTGAGTCTGGATGACAGTGAGATGGAGATAAAAGCTGCTTCACATATTGGCAACTCCAGCAGACAGAAATACAGCGAAGTGCTATGTGCTGGTTTAGACCCAGAGTGAGTGAGGGGATAAAAGAGGAAAAGATGAATCACAGATGAGGCTCAGATTTCACTCTAAGTCTTCAGCCACATTAGCCGGCTAGCTCTGGCGATGTCTCCACTTTGGTCCAGAGAAGAAACAGTTATTGGACGGACAGTGATGAACTTTGACACAGTCGTTCTTGGTCTTCAGAGGATGCATCCTGACAACATCAGTGATTTTTCATCTCGCACCTTCATCAGCCAAACTCAGCTGTACATTGAGATCAACACTTGCATGCTAACTGTTATGATGTTCAAGCACAATGTAAATGCTAAATAATAATAATAATAATAATAATAATAATGATAAACTTTATTTGTTTTGCACTTTTCATACAAGAAACTCAGCACAACAAAGAAATTACATGCACCAAGAGCATCAAATGGAAAAAGACATAAAATAAACAAAAACATGTTAAAAACTTTATTGTGAAATGAAAAAAATGAGATGGAATAATGAAATATAACAGTAAAAATGGTGAGGTGAAAAGATATCTGGTGGTATGTAAATGTGACTGTCGAACATGAACATGCTAACCAAAGACATGCTAATACGCTTCTTCTTACCAACCAGATCCCACTTCCTGTACGCAGGAGTCTCAGTCCACCAGCGGTACGACACACACGACCAACCCGAGCTCCGATCTCGCCTCCACACGAACCACAGAAAGATGTTTCTACCCACGACCTGTACGTTAAAATCAATAATCTGTTGTGTCCATCTCAGGTGTTTAAATCAATAAGATCATTTTTAATTTGTGAAGTTTAATTTATTGGAAAATGTCCCACAACCTTTTTCTATACATCACAGCTAATGTCAGTGTTGCTTACAATCATAGACATGAAGAATTAAGAGTCCTGAAGACCAGCATGCGTCCATCTATTCTCCCCTACACACACACACACACACACACACACACACACACACACACACACACACACACACACACACACAGAGCAATGCTGTGCTCGCCATTTTTTTTTTCCTGCCCTGATCCCTCGATTGTAATGCAGCTGTGGAGGTGAAGGGCGGACGGAGGCCATGAATAGATCGGCGGCGAGGAAGAGGTTCCTTCAAGCGAGAGGAGTGATAAACAGCGAGGGTTGAAGGTGACTCCAACAAAGAGGGAACTGAGAGTGTCAACGTTTGTGCGTCAGTGGAAGTGAGAAGTGTGAAAGGCGAAAGGCAGAGGAGAGAGGTGACGAGACGCTCGCAGCTCTTAACATCATGGTTTTTTATGTGAGGACACAAAAGGTATGAAGGAGTTCACGGATCAGAGCTGAGCTGATGTATGAACCTCCACTTTATTTTGTTGTTGTGAGCTTTGGATGAAATGCTGGTTCTGTTATCTCAACCACAGCTCAGACATTTTTCTTTTTTAGATTTTTACATTTACATTACATTTTACAACATATATATTCTTCTTCTTCTTCTTCTTCTGTGTTTTATTTGAAGTGTTGATCCATAAGAAGATATAAAAACCATCTCAGTGTAGTTTTACATCTCCTCTCTCAGGCTTCTCTCTGCAGCTCTAGCAACAACAGGTCGGTGAGCCAATCAGAAGAGAGGAGGCTCTGAGCCTCTCTTCTGATTGGCTGACTGTTTTCTGAGTGATCCAATAAAAATGAAGCAGATTTCAGGTAAAAACACTCAGAGAAACCAAATCCTGTAAAGGTTTGGATGGTGGGTCCAGGTGGGCGGGGCTTGGTGACTGCTTTGTTGTGACATCACAAAGTTCCAGAAGTCCTGACGGCTGGTTTTAAGGCTCAGTTTCTGAATACAGGCTGTGTGCATTTCTCTGTGGACTGAGGCTTTGATACTTTCACAGTATTAATATAGAAGCTAGAGCTGATCTATAATCACACTACACATGGACACAGACCTTTACACTGGAGGAGCTTTAATGTTTGTCAGTTTTATGGCATGGAGGAAAATCTTCATCAAATGACCCATAACTGAGAAATGCAACATGCAACACAAAGTCAGAAATCAAGAGAACTGAAGTAAAAATAAACATATATGTAGATGAAATGCACCAGAACAACCAGCCGACATGTGCATGTAACGTTTTCTCGTTCGCAGAGAGCAGCAGTTCAAACAGCAGAAAGTCTGGAAGTTTCAAACGAAAGAGACAGAAGTGCTGAAGGTGTGAACTCGCCTGAGGTGGTTTTTTTCCACTGCAGCTCCTGTGACTGAACATGAGTCTCACGATGTTAACAGTAACTCAAGACAAAAGTCAGCTGAGGCTGCGAGAGAATTACACCTGTGCTCCCGTGTTAGTCGTTGAGCATCTGCACACATCAAGTCAGGGGGGGGAAATAACAAATAACGAGCAGCGCAAATGAGCAAACACTTCGTTTCCAGGAACAGATCGACTGAATCGTTCCTCTTGTGTGGTTTCACAGGTGTGGAGAAATGAATCTGTTGCACTTTGCACCTGAACGTGAACTTTGACCTGATCTTTGTGCTCATCAAATGAAGACAAAATGCTAAACTGTGCATTTGCATTTGAATCATTTGCCATTTCATTCAAAGTGTGTGTGTGTGTGTGTGTGTGTGTGTGTGTCATGTGTTCGGTAAAGGCACCGGCTAACTGGAGGGAAGCCATTCAGCACAGCTGGTCTCACTTGATCAGCCAATTGTTTAACATCACATAAAACCATTGAGTTCTTACTGAGGGAGCGCCGAGGCATGACTCAGCAGCTTTTGTGTGGCGGCCGCGGGGGCTGCGCCCGGGTTCGACACTAAGCTTTTAGAGACATCCATATTACAGCTGTGTTACTTATTGATTATGAGGCTGTTGAAAGCCCAGAGTTGTCAGTTTCACCACGAACTGCACACATTTCACTGAGTGGTCGTGTTACTGCTTTAAAAAGGGCTTATCATATTTAATGCCTTCAGAAAAAAAGATATTAAATTATAATTCATCATAAATACTGTATGGAAACATTCACATTCTACTCTGAAAAAGAAAATGTGCAACATATCTGAAGATAAAGAATAGAAGTCGGACAAAATTTAAGCGTTAATTTAATGTTTTAACGGCTTTTAATTCATCATGAGTGAAATAATCATCAGCACCTTGACGGAGTGTTTCCAGCTTGAACTGCAGTGAACCAATCACAGTCTCATAAAAACAGATTCAGGGTTTCATACGTCACAAACCTCAAGAACCAATCCTGTCAAGTTGTGGGGACAGGGGGCGGGGCTAAATAAACCTGAAACCTTGTCAGTACAGAGCGCGAACAAGAGTTAGCATTAGCACAACTGCTAACACTGTGTCAGCCGCTGCTAACTACGCTAACCATTCTGATCCGTCTGCTAGTCTCTGGTTCTGGTCTCAGCAGACTCCTCCTCTGAGTCTGGGTCTGACTGAGTCTCTCTGATGTTTCCTCCTCTAACCATCTTCATACTCTCTGCTCTCTCACCTGTCCACCTGGAGCGAGCAGGTGGTGGGCGGGGCATAAGGCCTGATCCAGATTTATCAATCAGGAAGTGAGAGGAGACGAGCTTCGGACCCAGTTTTTATGTGTGAAAACAAAGTTAAACTAAATATGAATCTCAGGATGGCACGTTGGTGTGTCGGTCGATGAAACTGAGCCAGTTTCACTCTGTCCTCTCTGTCCTCTCTGTCCTCTCTGTCCTCCCTCCCACTGAGTCTCATTTATCCAGTCACTGTGTGTGTCCTGACCCTCCATCAGCTTCTTCCCATTCATAAACTGGACCCTTCCCAGAGGAAAAGAAAGTCAGAGATCTCAAAAGTGTTTCATTTATTTCTCCTAGACGACTATGAGATCTGAGAGAAACCAATATGAGACTAAAGCTTATTTCTCCCGGAGAAAAAGACTCACAAGATCTCAGATTACTGTCCTTCTAAGCTTCAAATAAGATCTCATCAAACTCAGAAATGAGTCTCAGATTTTCTCAACTTTTGTGCCTCTTTTTGATTCAAGCAGAGGAATCAGAGAGCTCTCTCTATGAACTCCATCTATTCTCATCCCAGCCTTTAGTTTCACTAAAGTCCATACATGTCACTCTGAGCTCAGACAGAGACTCACTGAATTAAATAATGTGTTTATCTCGACCCCTCATGTTCAGTTGAAGTCAGAAGTTTACATGAACTTAAAACTCACCTTTAACCACTGCACAGATTTCATATTATCCATAGTTTTGGCACGTCTGTAAGCTGAAATGAGAATCACAGTTTTGTCTCCTGAGCTGAAGAAGAGCAGTAAAACTTTCCTCTGGGCTTTTCCTCGTCTCTGCGTCTCTCAGAAGAACTCGGACTCACATGGACTCAGACTCCTGCCAGGCTCCATGGAGTTCGGGCTGTGCACCAAAAACGTACAATTTACATTAGACATTATATCTGGTAGCAAAATCCATTATCCCTCCTGTAACCGACTGTATATCCATGACAATAATGTATTTATGTGTCTCACCTGTAGCAGCATTCACTGAACATGAGACAGATCTCCACCTCAGGTGAAAAGTAAGTGCACATGCCTGATGGCAACCTGCAGCGCTCTAACATCAATAAATCAGGAGTAAATGAATGTGCGCAGATATGGAGTGAATCTCATCTGCACAACATGAAAAACTCAGGTTTTATCCGGATTAATTGTCTCTGCTCAGCGTTAAGCATCAGGACAGAAGTTCGACTAAACAAATGAGTAATTGTCTCTAAAAAATGCCCCTGGAAATCAGATTCTTCGGTCTGTTTAATCTGATCCCGAGACTCCAGCTGCTGAATTGTGCAGCTGAAGGACTCTGGACTCTGGGCCTGAGCGTGTGAACACTCAGCACCACCAGTATCATATAAATACTTATGAACTGACACAGTGTCTTCAATATGAATTTATGTTTTTGTTTAAAAAGTGTTCACATGCTTAAATATAAATGAACTCATGATATAATTCCTCTTTAGGATCTGGCTAGTAAAAACAGCCTGTCTGGCAATGCTAAGCTAATGATAATCCTCCTCCACCCATTGATTTCATTGATTATCATGATAAATATTTTATTAAATGTCTGTTAAAAACTGCAGCTACATGATAAACGGTCACGGTTACAATAATCAATCACACTGACCTTAACCTTTGACCTTGAGTTCATCCTTGAGTTCAGGTCAACTTTGGACCAAATTTGAAGAAATTCCCTCCAGGCGTTACAGAGATATCGCGCTGACGAGGCCAAAATTGTGTTTTGTGAGGTCACCGTTACCTTGACCTTTGACCTTTGACCGGCAAAATCTAATCAGGTCATCCTTGAGTCTTAATCAATGTTTCATCTAGGTGTTACCGAAATACCGTGTCCATGAGAATGTGACTGACAGACGGGTAACCCACGGCGCCGGCGTGGAGGCATAAAATAAAGACAGAGTCCGACTGCATACTGTAATGGTAACGAAGCGGCCATTAAGTCTAAATATTAAGGGCAGGCGCTCGACACTTCTGTCATGATTAAACTTCCATATCTCCGCAGGATTGTAATAAGTGTGAAACCAGAGCAGCGACGCCAAGTGTGAAAACCGTCACAACTTGTGGGTGTTTGTATGAAAACAGGCTGTAGGGCTGCTGCAGAGAGGGAGGCTCTCACTCTCCAGTCCACCTGCTGCTAAGTGAGGCAGACAGGGCTGACACACACACACACACACACACACACACACACACACACACACATGCTCACCCCCGTAACCCAGCACTTTGCTGATGCAGCACAACAACAGCCAGTGTGTCTCTCCATCTAAACAGGGTTACTTGAGCATGCAGAGCCACTGAGTGGTGCAACATGACGGATCAGCCTCGTCCTCCTCGCTGCTTTAAGGGGCTGAGACGGCTGCTGATGCACGCCGTTAAAGATAGACGTGGGGGATCTGACGTCTGTGGCGTTAAGCACATGCCAGATGGAGGGCGTCAGTGGTGTGTGTGTGTGTGTGTGTGTGTGTGTGTGTGTGTGAGTGAAAGGAAATCAGAGTTGAGTTTGAATGTGACAGTACAGGAAGAAAAGCAGAAAAGAGTGAGAGCATGGATGTGTGTGTGTGTGTGTGTGTGTGTGTGTGTGTGTGTCACAAAGGAGGAACGTGAGAGGTGATGATGATAATGATGATGTACACACAGCTCAAACACCACTGGAGCCTAAATGATCAGCTGTCACACGTCATCTTCATCAACTTGTGTGTGATTATTCACCAGGGTGTTTAATTAACAAGGAAAATCCAGCTAAGCGAAGAGATTGCTGCAATTACTGTAATTTTTTGACATGACGGGGCCTGAACCCGCCGCTCGGCTCCTCAGATAAACACGAGCTGTTGAATCTGCTGCACGGTGCCGGTGCATTAATGTGCACGGTGCCGGTGCCGGTGGTGACTCACCAGCAGGTTCACCGACTGTTACCTGAATTGCCTTGCCTTCTGCTGGGGGACAGCGTTTGTGTTTTTTGCACCTTAGAGGAGTTTTTAAAAAAAAAAAAAGTAAGAGGTGTCACTCCGCTGCAGATTCTTGGAACCAAACACAGGCACTGGAGCCAGTTCTACATTTAACTTCCTCTCCTGCATGTTTCTTCTCTGAAACTGAGGTTTTGATGAAACAGTCTCGTCACAATGTTCATTTAGTGTCTTTTATGGACGTTTTCTTTGCATTGTTTGGATTTACAGTGTTTCCTTGACTCACTAAATGGAGCGTGTGCTAAGACTGTGTTGTCAACATAGATGAGGAGTTCTTAAAAATCTACAGAAAATAAATAAATAAACTCCTTTCAATCAGAACAACTACTAAATGGACTTTGTGGTGTAATTCTGTCAAAAAATATGAGGTTTAGTTTCTGCCATATTGCACATACACCAATATTTAGCTAATTTTTTTTATCACCACTCATATGAACTCAATCTGCCGAGGAAGACGAGATGAAAAACACAGTGACCTTGACTTGAGTCCTGTTCACCTCGTGATGAACGTCTGTGACACTAAGTTCTGAACAAAACACACGTCTTTTGTTCAGCAGCAGCTAATGAACAAAGACACGCATTAGGTGCATCACTGTGGAAATAAAACTTCAACCATCTTCACACCACGGCTGTGAATTTTCACACAACCCCGCTGTGCTTCTCTTGTATTCAAATGAGCTTCACGTTGCAGAGGAGTGAACGACTGAGAAGTTCCTGCTGTAGCAGCTTTCAGACGACTGCAGGATTACTGCAGAGGAAACCTGAGCCGGGAGCTCTTCAATTATTACTGCGATGCTCCGACATGCAGCCTCTTACTGCGAGGCTACTTACAGTAAAGCTTTGTCTTACTTTGGCAATAATACTCTTTGTTTATGATCAATGTAAGTGATATGATACTCAATAAATTGTTTTTTTTTGCTTCTAATTTAGTGCAAATGTTTCACATATACACACTGTACATGCTTGTTAAGCTCTGCTGGGAAACAGGATACTGACAGTATGTGCTGACCCTTGATTTAATTCATCCGCTTGAAGAAGCTAAAGGACCATTAATACTTTCATGGCTGTGTTGACGCCACCGATAGATCCTGGTTAATGGGAAGGAAAGTGGCTTCTGATTGGCTTTAGTTAAATATTGAACAAATCACCAGGACATGCTTCATTTTTTCAATATTTAACTTTATAATTGAAACTTTACTAAAGTGTTTTGTTGCTGAATTATAATCATATGCTAATTTCAGGAAGACACAGCCAACACATCACTGAACTCATGTTTTAATCGGAGGTGGGAGTCAAAGCTGGACGTTACAAAAATGGCTTTTCTGTCTTGCATATTTTAACTTCACTCAGTAATTACGGGCAGCCACTGACTTTTCTGTTGTGAGCTACAGTAAAAATGAGTTCCTGGGCTAAACCATGAGTTCCAACCCGTCTGAGGTGCACGCAGACACAGTAGTCTGAGGTGTTGTTTGGCAGCGGCCTGGTATTGGCTGCACATGATTTCGAATTATAGCAGAGTGCAAAAGCACAGCAGTTTTCAAATTCGAGGCTGTAGATGGAACATACGTGTCTGTCCTGCTGCCTTCAGACGGCTGCAGGGATTTACTCTGCTGAGGGGGAAGGAGGCTTCAAGAAAAATTGATTGTTGTTGTTAATCTTGAGCTTAGTAGAGACTTCGTGACATTCCTAATATCGTGGATGGATTATGAGAAATCGGGCAGAGCCAGGTAAAAGCCCCCCACCCCCCTGTCATATAGGTGCCCAGATCTCTTTGTGGTCATTTCCTTTTACCCGAGCTTTTTAATTTCCAAACAAGAAAGGTTACCAGTCAATTCATACAGAGGCTCAGGCCCCCTCACCTCTCAGGTCCCTGGGTCTGTGCCTGGTAATCCATCCATGCCTGATATAGTCACATTGAAGTTATAATTTAGATTCTGGTCATAAGAAATCTATTTTTAGTATGTTGACAGTTCACCAACACACACTACCTGGCACTGCCTCATCTGCAGGAGGATCTCTCCTTTAGCTGCTGCACTTTGACCTTTGGGCTTCACCTGTAGAAAATCTAATGGACTGAGAGAACATCTCAAAGTCAGGACAGTACCTCGACTTCCTGGAGTGCCTTGCAGGCCCAAACGAAACGTGAATGTATCTGTGGTATTTACAGATACAGGTACACTGCTGTTGGTGTAGCATGGTTAAGTAAAAGCGAGCTGAATAAGCATCTTGTACGTCCTTATGCCGGAAACAAAGTCTTATGTCTTTTGCAAGAAAAAATGCCAAACAGTCTGTGGTTGCAGCTTCTCAAATGAAAATTTGCTGTTTTTCTGAAATAGTCATGACTGTAAGTAGAATATATTCAGTTCTCAGATTATTGGTTGGACTAAAAAAAAAAAAAAAAAAGACATTTGAACATGTGAAGTTGGTCTCTGGGATAGTTTGATATACATTTTTTAAATTATTTCATGTCATTATATAGACCAAATAATGAATTGATCAATAGAGAAAATAATCAGCATCAACAATCACGTTTAATTGCATTGATTATTTAATGAAATGCAGTTAAAATATATATATTGATACATAGAAACATGTTTTTCTATGTATTAGCTACAGAAACCAACATTTACAAGTAACTTTAGCCGTATGTTGTAGCCTAGCCAACCACAGAAAAAGCATGTAAATACCACCTGCCAAAAATCTATGTCTAAAAATCTTCAGTAAATGAACAAAACTTCTGTGATAAACTAGAATTTTACTGGACTGAGTCGACCATCCTGTTACTAGACGATCTTTGTTTCGCAGTAGCAGTCTGTGTGCGCATGCGCGTCCGCAGCCTCCGCTCCCCCCCCCCCCTCCCGCCTGCGCTGAGCGCTGACAGCGGACTGACCGGAGACCGACCGTTGCTGCTGCTGCTGCCGCTGTTGTTGTTGCCGCTTCCACTCCACGTTGCGAGCTGCCGTCCGGATACGAAGTGACACCGGAACCGGACTCGGACTTAATTTCTGTGACGGGACACAAACACACAACAACAACAACCGCAAAGAGTTGTCGGAGGCTTGTGGACACGCTGACCGCTCGGCTCTCTTCCTCCCTCCCCCCCCCGGTGGTGAACGGACGGTGGGTGAAGGTAAGTGTCCGCTTTTTGTGACAGTTTTTTCGGTGCGGAGGAGGAAGAGGAGGAGGAGGAAGAGGAGGAAGAGGGGGAGGACCGCTGTCCCGCACGGCTCGGTTAACTTCAGCTCATCTTCACGGTTGTCTCTGTGTTAAATAACCGATGGGAATTCATTGAAGTCTTCGCTTGTTAACGAGATGACCGGGATAACGGTTAAGTTTTCCTCCGGCCGTTAAACCGTCCGCACCGACCCCGTCCTGAACGTGGCGTTTTTTTAAACGTCGAGAGGGAAACACTTTAAATCAACATATCTTCTTCCTCTGAGACAGAAGCGGCAGGTAAAGGCAGCACAGGTGACTTCCGGCTACTGAAATTAAGTTTCCTATAGTCTTGATTTGTAGCTCTGGCCGATGGCACCTGTTCGTACAGGTAGGCCCGCACGTAGCGCCGGTGCACCTGTGCGCTGAATGATTGATCACGTGTCACCTCGTAGGTCTGCGCTTAACATAATCAATACTTTGCAGCCTTAACCTTCCCAGTCTCACCAGGACTGAGCTTAACTTCACTGCTCTCTGTTGCTGCTGTGAATATCCATCACTGAAAACATGGATATTTATACAAACCAGTAGTTTGACTGGATTTAAAAGTGTTTTACAACACAACACACTCTTTTTTTTATTATTGATTAATTGATTTTCAGTGTGACTGAAGTGAATTGCAGCCTTTAAATTCCCATTTATACATATCAGGAGTTGATGGTCCTCTTGTTTATACTGACCTTTCTTAACGTGTGACGTCACTGTGACTGCAAACTTCATCTGAAGCTGGTGTGAAGAAGCTAAATCAGCCCGAGCTGCTGAATACCTTCTAAAATTAGTCTTTTCTTGAATGCAGTTTTGCACAGAAGGGACTGTGAATTTATTCCCCACCTCCCCCACTGTATTCACACTAGGTATGGATCTTTTCACAGCCGGTAACAGGGCACAGTAACCAGAAACTATTTCAGTCTGCTCGTGGACATGTGGGGATTGTATTGTGTGAAGGTAGACTTCAATATCTGAATTTATGATATTATATACTGTTTTAGATATTACCAACGCGGCAAAGTGGGCACTGCCCTGGTTTATGGATCCTCCATCCTCCACTTGCTCGTCTCGGTCTCGTAGAGTCCAAATCTAGTTTTAAAACCTTTTTTTATTGTTTAAATTTATATCGAGCTTGTTCGTTGTAAAGTCGTGTTTTTATCGAATTGTTTTGAGCTTTTCTGTCTGAAAACCTCGGGTAAAGGTTGTAATTAATCGGTCTCGGGAGAACTGCGAGGCTGCAACCAACGATTATTTTCATCATCAGTGTATCTGACAAATGTCCTCTTCATTAATCCCCAAATTGATTGTTCACTGCATAAAATGCCAGGAAAAAAAAGTCATTCACAAGATCATTATTTCCCTGAAGCCCAGCAGTCAAACAAAACCACAAAATGTTGAGGTTAGTGAAATAAGAAATATTCACATTTCAGAAACTGGTACCAGTGATTGTTATGAAAATAGTTGCCAGTTTATTTTCTGCCAGTCGTCTCATTGATCGACCATCTAAGTAGTAGTGGTTAGTTTCTGGGGAATCCAGTCATGAAGTTTGACTTTTAAATATCCAAATGGCTTCAAATGTTTTGTCAGATTTGTAGTCGTCTCTTCTTCCTCTTTGATCTGACAGACTTTAATTTTGATTAAAACATTTTTTTTTTATTGAGACAAAGTTCTTGTGATGAGACATTTGAGAGCTTTGGCTTTTCTGAGAGATTGAATAAAAATATAGCAGATTTAAAGTAAACAGAGAAACCAAATCCTGTAAAGGTTTGGATGGTGGGTCCAGGTGGGCGGGGCTTGGTGACTGCTTTGTTGTGACATCACAAAGTTCCAGAAGTCCTGACGGCTGGTTTTAAGGCTCAGTTTCTGAATACAGGCTGTGTGCATTTCTCTGTGGACTGAGGCTTTGATACTTTCACAGTATTAATATAGAAGCTAGAGCTGATCTATAATCACACTACACATGGACACAGACCTTTACACAATATAGGACCTTTGTTGTCTGGAAATATGTTCATATTTAAAGTAAGAAAAGAGGAAAACGTTTTGTCCTGGCCGTGTGTTCACCTCAGCTGTTTTCTGTTTGGGGGGGGGGGGGGGGGGTTATTTGGTTTATTTTGCCCTCACCAACTGGTAGCGAGTGATTGCTCCTGCTGATTTTCAGTCAACACAGGGTTTTGTTAACTGTTCCTGATAACAGTTGTTGTTTCTGTAAGTGGACTTCCGACAGCTTGTCCAGCTGCGTCGATCTCGTTGCCATTTTTGTGGCAACTTCCCTGTTGCTGCTTCTTCATAGATGGAGGTTAGAACAGCTGATCGGATCAGAGAGCTGGGCGGGGAACTAGAGGTCTGGACTCAGGATGTACAGTAGTGAAAACTGATACCAAGCTCCAGTCATAATGTGAAAATGATCATTGGTTAAATTGATTCAGAGTAGCTGGTAACGACTGAAGCCTCAGTTCTGGTGTTACTCAGTGTTTACGTGACAGTTTGAGTTTGATGAGGATTAAATGAAGGTAAATGTGAGGGCGCAGCAGTTAGAGGCTCCTGCTCCGGTTTAACAGTGTCATGAGCTGCTTGGCAAACAGGACACTGTCCCTTAACATAACTGTGTCCCCTGCTAAAGTGTTATCAAGTGTCCTCAAGACCCTCCCACCCCCACCTGCTCCTACAACCTGCTCTGTGGAGGTGTTTCAAAAAGGGCAGCTCTGTGCCGTCAAAGCTGCTTCTGCATTTGCATTTCCCACATTTGCCTGAACCTGATAAACGCTCTGATGTACGTCACAGGTTCAGGTTTCAGCCGGGGGCCCGGTGCGCTCGGTAAACAGAGCGAGCACCGGCCGGAGCAGGCGGCCCCTCCGAGCCGGAGGAATGTAAATAGAAACGGTAACTGGAGCCTAATGTTGGGAGCGTGGTCTCCTCGAGGGGCGGCTGCAGCTAAAAGTGTTGACGAGGATGCGGCACTGCTCTCTGTAAATGAGGATCAAGTGTGTGCGTGACATTTTGTTTTCAATTAGAGTTGTCCTGTGCTGTGTGTAAGGAATACATAAATGTTGTCCTAACAGTAAATCCTCAGCACGGACACTGACAGAGGTCTGACCAGCGTGTTCAGGCTCTGCAGACGTCCGGTCCGTCACACTCACACAGCTGAACTCACAGCAGCTGCTGAGCCGACACAATATGAGCTGTTGGAGCTCTGGTCATCAGAAGCCTCTGGTCGTGATACCGTCTTTGTTTTGCCATCGGATGTAATCCGTGTCAAACATACAAAACATGATTAAACAGAATGGGGGGGGAAAAAGAAAACAGGTTTAGTGCACAGATGCATGTCTGCACACACATACACGTCATTAAAATTACATGAAACACAAATAAAAGTCAACAAAATTTACCAAACTTACTTAAAACACAACTTTATACTTGAAGATAAATAAAATTCCTCCATCCTCTAGAAACGGTCGCCAAGTCTTTTGATTTTCCCTTTAATGAAAATGTAAATTTTTTCTCCATACATAGTGAGCGTGAAAGTCTTTGAGCAGCTGCCTAAGATATGACTTTAATGGATTTGTATATTTGGCGTGCAGATACATGAAGAAAAAACATAACTGGTGACAGAGAGGGAGATCATAATTAATAATATGAGAAACATAAAATGCCACTTTCTTCCAGAAATCTTTGGTAACAGGATAATCCCATAAAGCAGAGATATACTGTCCCTTTATCTTCTTCACATTCAATGTTCTGATGAGTCCTGTTTTCCTTTGTCTTTGTTTTCTTACTCACAATAAAACAATTAAATCAATTCTCCCCGTCGGATCAGCGTAACTGAGGAACGAATGGTAAATGTTTTATGTAGAGATGAAACAGGAAATTAATTGGCATTTATTTTGAGTAAATTTGACAAATGATTAATTGATTGGATGGAGAGAACCAATACCAATATAATATGTATAATATGACCAATATATGTTATTAACAAAAACGCATCAAGAACTCGTTGGTAGGCGTGGACCATATCCAAAATGTAATATCTCAATACAGCTCAAATATCGCGATATATGATATTATATTCTTTTTTTTAAATAATACATAAGTGTATCACTGTATTTCATGTTTGAAATATTTGAGTCTTGCATGTTTCTAATGAGTAAAACCCATGTGGCTTCCTAACTGAGACACTCCATCTCACTATGTGACATCCACAGCACTTCATGATAACTCCGATAACTGAAGTGCTGGAGCACTTACTTGATTAATCTATCTGTCACTTGACAGAAAATTAATCAATGGCTATTTTGATTAATCATTTAAGTCAGGGGGGCAACAGATGTTTGCCAGCTGTGAGGGGTGAAAGCAAACGACAGGTGGACAGTGAAAACTTAATTTCATCACCGTAATGTGATCTATATCTGGCATATGGTGCAGAACGAGGCACGGTGTCGGTTTGTGTTCCTCTCTCCAGTATTGATCAGGCTATTAGACGGAGATCTGAGGCCATTTTTCAACGTACAGTCACATCAGCTTCATTGTTGTTACTGTGGATTTATCAAATGGACTGAAAAGTTCTGACTTGGCCTGAAAACAGGGAACTTTTTTGGTGGAGGGGCAGATTTCCTCTGGCACGCTGCTGTTTGCTCACCTCATAATTTATCAGTAGAAATCAATGAAACAATTTTTGCCTCTTTGCCCTCAAATAACAGTTTTATGGCAGTTTCAGCCAAAGTAGCAGCCAAGTCTCCCAGTGGACGAAGCCTCCTGACTTTTCCTCTGCTGCCACCATGAGGTCGACAGTTTGATTCTTTACTGAAATGTCTGTTGAAGGGATTCCCAAGAAATGTAGTACTTTGCCATTATTATTGGTAGTTTTGATCATCAATGAATCAATTTGAGTTAAAAAATCTTTTGTTCCGTCTTATTTTGTTGTTTCCTTCGTCTTCTCCAGTTGTAAAAAAGCATCTTTTGGATGTTTGAAGTCGTCACTGTGATGAACATTTTCCCCTTCCCTGGCATTTTATTAAACAAACGATTAATCTGTTATTCAATAAAAAGATATTCCACAGATTAATCAATAATTTAAACTGCAGCCCTTGGTACAAACATTCATGGATGAACTGTAACCACCTCTGATATTTCCTCTTAATAAACACTTCCATCAGCCTCAGCGGTGCTTTGTGTTTAGTGCTAATTAGCTAATGTTAGCATGATGAAACACCTGCTGAAGATCAACACGTTAGCATTGTTATTAGCCGCAGTTCCTTTGCAGTTTTGCTCAAAATAGAAGCAATTCTTTTTTAGAATTAAGATTGTGTTTTCCATTGAGTGATGTTATGAATAAAGCAGAGTTTTCTCCTCATATCATTTGAATTAAACACGGCAACGGATTTTCAGCTACTGCCACTTGTTGGGACGTTGTATCCACCAATAGCTGTTGTAGTATTTAATCGAAGGTAACGAGGCCTCTGGTGCAGATAACCATGGAAAAGCAGACGCCATATATTTTGCAACGACCATGTATCAGGGACTTACACTTTAGCTAAATATTGCTTTGTTGAATGGTCTATAAAACCAGATCATGCGAGCGCATACATTTTTTTTTTGTGGCATTTGAGAGATTTTCTGAAATGTATATGTTTTCCATTGCTGTTTTTTTATTTGCATTAAGCAGGTTTTCACAGTATGCAGCTACTGTGAGCAAGTTAACTTGCTGATGTGAGCGTCTGGCATGTAAGTGCAGCCTCACACAGCTGCTAACCTGGCAAAACACTGTTCTACAAAACTGACAGTGTAGTTTACAGTCAGCGACGTTTCTCAGCAGTGGTCACGTTTTCCTTTTCCAACATGTCCGCTGTGACGAGTTGTTTCAATGGATCACTTCTGGCTCTGCGGTCCTTTTGATTCGCCCTCTCAGCACTATCACACAGCCTATTCATGGCAGAGCTATCTCCACACAGTGAATATCTCAGGGTGTTTGATATTCTCTGTTGATACTCTTACATTTTCATGATGGAAAAACATGTCTTTGAGCCTCCCCATATGTTTTCTCTTTTCAGCCTCTGAAAACACATTCAGGAGATCATGGTAAACTTAAAACTCTCCATGGCCACCAGACTGGTGAACCAGTTTATCAGTCTTTAAAGCAGAGTGACCTGCACACCTATTTAACTTTCCAAAAACGTAAACCAGTCAAAGAAGAACGATCACTGTTGTATGTTGTGTTTCTGTGTTTATGGACGACACAGTACACAGACACCCACACACTGTTTACTCCAGAACCATGTTCGTTAATGTGCCTAACACTAACGCAGATCTGTGAACCTGCAGAGATTCAGCTCCAGCAGCATCAGTGAGGTCAAACACTGATGTTGGGTGATGATGAGGTCTGGCTCCACGACCCGCTTCATCCCAAAGTTGTTGGATGGGGTTGAAGTCGAGTCTGTACAGACCAGGCAATTTCCTCCACAGCAAACTGTGAAAACCGTTTCTGTATGGAGCAGCTGCTTTGTGCTCGCAGGTGTTGTCATGCTGAAACAGGAAAGAGACAAACGCACACTGTGTCCAATATGGCTGAAATCATTCCTCAGTTAATCTGCAACAATTCTGATACTCAAATAAATCTTTAAGTCCCTCGTCAGAGACGTAAATTTGCTGTTTCCAGATTCTCAAATGTGAAGATTTCTGCTCAAAGTAAATGAAACATCTGATGGTCTGTGTCAGGACACTGGATGTTGTTCAGCAGGTAACTGAGCAGATGGCCACTTGGTAGGTGTTAATATGTCTATCTGATGCCAGTATTTTTATATTATGGCCTGTGTGACACATTTAGATTTTGCAGCAGTTTTCTTAATCTTTGAATTTGACTATTTTCTGCAGCATGAATCATCGTAGTCTGAATTTCTCCTCTGGAATCAGGCTGATTAATATTTTTAGTGTCAATTGCTTGAGCAGGTGCTAAATCATACCTGCGGTTTGTCACCTAAACAATTTGTTTATGTAAGAAAAAATGCATCAGGTTTTAAAAAAGAATGTAGTTTAGAAAATATTGAAGTATAAAAGTTTAATTCCAGCCACAATGACACTGGAACATACTGCCTCAAACCAAACGTTCATAAAACATGCAGCAATGTTCATGTGTGCAGCTGTTTTCATGGAGGAACTTCCACCAGCACCCGACCACATGACTGCACAACATCGACCCTATATAATAGCCAACCCACATTAATTATGGATCGATATTAATATTTAGTGATAACTATATCAGCATATTGTTTACTCGTCCTGCTGCCAACAGCGTTGGCTCGGCTGCAGGAGCTGCATCTCTTCAGTGTAACAGAGCAGGTCTGCTGAGGTAAACCAGTGAAACCTGAGCACAGAGGTTCCTGCTGCCATCAGCTGCATCTCCTCTTATTTCAGCTCATCTTTCCCCCTTATTTCACCATCCCAGAGAGCTCAACCCGCACTGTAAACCTCAGAAACAGCCCTGTTTTAGAGCCCTGATGAGGACTGAAGAGAAGAAATCTGATCTGAAGCGGCCATCTCTCTCTCTGACTTTGCCAGGCTGAAATAAATACCTCATCATCCGGGGCTCGGTGTTTTTTTATTTTTTTTTATGAGAGTCCCTGAGGACGTCTCTTCTCCTGAGCCGTTTGATGTGCTCTGAAAACACAAACCCCGCAGCACTCAGGGTGTTTGATTTGCAGTAGCTGCCGGTCGGCTGCTTCTGGCAGCACCGGGACTCATTTACCAAATCCCACATGGACTTCCATCAGAGGGCCATCGTTACATGTAATGTTTAAGATGTTCAGGGAACACGTATGTGCTAGACGTGACCACAGAACACACATAAATTACTATGTGAGCTTTCCTTCCTTATTTAATAAAAACAAAAAACTCTTTTTTTTAATCATAGTTTGCAAATTAATGAAGTTTGAAAAATGGTGTTTACTGAATTAATTACAAAACTAAATCCTCACAGGAGGATACAATCAGTTTCAAACGCTGCACTCAGGCCCTACACTGTAAAAGATTAGTGTTAATATTGAGAGGTTAGTTTAAGGATGCCCCACCTTATTCTTATCCTACTCATTCCAATTTATTCTCCCCTGATATCAATTCAATCACCTTAACTCGAGGTATCTGTGAATACCAAGTTCCAACCCGATGCTATGATAGACGTCAAACCTGTGAAACACCTTGGAGTCATTTCTATGTAAAATAACATGGAGTCAGAGATAACTGTGGCACGCCGTGACTTTGACGATTACACTCTCTATTCAAGGTGGATCAGTCTCATCAGGGCCGATACCGATCCACTTAATCCGGTCAGTATCAGCACAGATACTGGTTCAGTGGATTGGATCGTTGCATCCATTTTTGAGTGTTTAGGATTTTCCAGTTTGAAGATTTACTGGGTCAGACTGAAAAACCCTTTGCATTAAAAACACACAGGAAGTTTTGCTCTGGATTCTGGAGACTTGATGAAATATATCTCAAGATCTTTAAAAACTCTTACCACAACAAAGTTATTACAACAACTGTTTTACCCTCTGTCTCGTAGCATTTGATTGGCTCATTCTAATTTTGGCCTCTTGGGGGCAGCTCAAAATGTGGTCAACACAAAATTGACATCACCTTCTTTGCTTATTATTTTTAGCAGACATATGGCGTTATGTTTAAGTCCACCTGGCTGCAGTTCCTCTAATGACCACTAGAGTCTGGCTACAGCAGTGAGTCAGTCCCCATAGACTCCCATGTTAAAATGTCCAACTTTACAGCAGAAATAAACATGTTTACAGCCTGGTACAAAAAACAGTTTTGGTCTCTATAATGAATTTTCATGCCCCACCTCTTTGCCCGTTTTTGGATTAGCTGGGAGTTAGGGGCGGAGTCATGCACTGCCAAGATGGCTATGGCGGAGCAGCTCACTCTGAGCTTCAAAACTGCTCTTCAGAAACTTGTCGGTGACGTCACGGAGGCTACGTCCATCTGTCTCCACCCAATCCTGAGAAATATGCCAGGCTCTGTTTTAGCTGCTAAATGTTCCACTGTCTTCACCATGTTTCATAACTTTACAACAAGAGGCTTAAATGTTCATCGAGCTGAAAGGAAGTGGTGATGATTCTCTGAGTCAGCAACTATGAGTGACCTCTTTGACCTTAAACATTTCACATTGATTCATTTGTAATATAGAAAATATTGATGAGTGCAGCTTGAAGAGTCAGCAGCAGCACCAGACGCAGGAGTTGCCGCGCTCCTAATGTTGTGTTTTAATAATAAATGAATGCGCGTTAGCTCAGGTCAGTTCTTTAAAACTCAATATGTGCTGATGTTACACCCACACCAAGCACACTAACGTGTGTTCAGTTCTGTGTGCTGCTCCCTGCTCAGTGTAGTGAGTTGTGGATCAAGGAAGTGAGGATCAAGTCCGGTTGTGATGCGTTTACTGTTCAGAGAAACAAACCGGTGGAAGGTCCAATGAAAGATTTAAGGCAAATAAAATTTTCAGACAGAGGTTTGGTGCAGTAGAGACTGGAAAGCAACAACAGCAGCACAAGGCAGATGAAGCTGGAACAGGAAGACAGGAAGTAACAGCTAAACACACACTTTAATTTGAGTATTTCAATTTCTGTAACTGTGGTTTTCAGCGATGCTCAGCCCTGCAGGCTGTTTCCCAGACCTCCACTGTGGCTCTGTCGTTGTCTTTCCCCTCAGGACGATCAGGCCCACCTGATTGTTGTCAGCCTGGAAATGAAATCCCCCCCCAGCCCCCCACCCCCTACCAGGGGCTGTCACTCGCCTTAAGATCTCTACGCACATCTTAAAGCGGCGCTCGACTCGTGGAGGACGAACGTCGCTCGTTTGAGGCTCGCTGAAAAAGACCCACAGAGAAGCAGAGCACTTTGCCAGCAATTTCACAGGGACTGAAATATTCACGCAGGCATTTCTGCTCCGGCAGCATGAAAGGACGGTCCTCACATCCTCCTCTGTGCTGGCACATTCAGCCGGCTCCCCCAGGTGAAGGACGGAGCTCGTACACAAGTCTCTCAAGTCTGGATAAGCATTCAAAATGGATTTCAGGGTGAGACTGTTATACTGAGTCAAATTTGGTATTTTCTCTGAATCATGTCGTCTGCTGCCAATTCTCCCCGAACACAACATGAAGAAACTGCAATGAATTTTCAGATAATTTCACAACTCGGCAACATCCATTATGAATTACTTATTGATTTAAAGAGGAAAATGTATCAGAGTTTTCCTCGTCATGAGTATAGACTGTCGGGCACAAACTCGGATCCTGATATTTACCTGAACTACCAAAGTCAACACACCTTATTCTTCACGAGCTCCTCAGTCCAAACACTAAAAGTCTTGACTCAAAACTGTCGATTAGAAGCTTTAAATCATGGAGATGTTATGAGGGAGATTTTAATAAGAGAATGTGAAGTGAAGAGAGGTGACGCAGTTTGGCCGTAAAGCTGCATTTTTGTCTGATACGTCAGGAATAGTAAAGGGATGAATACCTCAGTATAAATGGTTAATGGATTGTGTTTATACAGTGCTCTTCCAGTCTTAATGACCACTCAAAGTGCTTTACACAAGAGTCACATTCACCTATTTACACAGCACTTGAACCACAGAGCACACACACACACAACATCATGCAGACTGGAGGAGCCCGGGATTGAACCAGCGACCTTCCGGTCAGTGTACGACCCGCTCTGCCTCCTGAGCCTCAGCCGTCCCTAAATGGTCTCAAAGAATCTGTGCTAACTGTCATATTTCCCAGCCCTACATGGAAACCTCCATCGAGCTTTTAGTCTAAAAATACCATCACTGGCTACTGTTGGTCCTAAAGGATCCGACTCCAGGTCTGAACCCCACGTTACATGGACACGTCTCAGGCTGTTGTCGTCAATCTTCTTCCTCGTTGAGAGTCACACCATCAAAACGACGCGTGGCTGTGACATGTACAGAGTGTCAGCGGTGCGGCGCCTCAGGTCAGGAGGGGAAACAGGGCTGCTGTATTGGTACGTGAGCTGCGAGCGCGATGAGCTGGACTCGAGGTGAAGAGTGCTGAGCATCCACAGCTGCACTAATGAAAGCCATTAGTGGACTGCAACCGCCTCAGACAAGACTCCTCCTGCAGCTTCACCTGAGCTCAGTGGAGTCAGGGAATTGCATCATGACCCACAAAAGCTGCCGGTGGTTTGAGCCGAGGAGATAAAAGCTGAACTTTCTTTGTGCCTTTCATGGTGTATTTAGATTGTGACACTGAGGGACTCCGGCTGTGTTCTGGGCCGTGTCACACAAACCTGGCTGAATCTGAAAAGGCTCTTCACACCACCTGTGTCTGTGCATCCAGTCCACACCAGAATTTTTAGGTCATTTTCCTAAAGTTCTCAGTCCGTAGTGAACACTTAAACAACAGAAAAACAATTTTTCTTCCTCCTTTTTCAGTAGCTCTTATTGAGCTGTAAGATGCAGTTGACAGCTCTGGCAGCTTGTAAATGAGCCTCTGAGCTCAGGAAAGTTTGTTTGGTTCCTGAAGTAAAACATGAACGTCCATGTCCAAATCAAAGTAGTGTATTATAGGCAACATGTGGGCTCCTGCTTCCTCAACTAACCTCACAATGAGTCTCATGGATATCACATGAATTTTTCCGTTTCTGTTTCTAAACAAACACAAAAATAAGAGACTTGAAAGCAGCAGCTAATATAAGCTACCTGTAAAGTAGCCAAAATACTTTTCTGGCTTTTATCATCTTTTTCCAGAAGAGACTGTTATTAAAACAACTCCAAGTCTGGGTATGAAGAACGCTGAGTGCCGACAGCAATGTTCATTTTGGCATTTGTGTGTTAGTTTTAGTCAGATGTTTATTACTTCAGCCTATAATCCATCAATGACAGTTTAGTCTCATTTGTTTAGTTTTTATATCTTCAAATCATCTTGTGGCTGTAGCCATCTTGGTTGTGCACAGTCACCATGGTTACAGGTGTCGTTCTCATCTGTTGCAAGGCCTGTTTACCTCACATACCCCCCCCCCCCCCCCCGTGACTCCAGTCTTACTATGATTTCCACACTCTTCCTGCTAATAGCGTTAGCATTAGCTTTAGCACAGCCACCTGTTTCGGATTGACTTGTTAATCTTGTGACCGTCTAGTGGAAGATTTAGGAGGCTGAATGTCGACTTGAATCCTGGAACTTACTCATTCTTTCTCCTGGCAACATTACAAAGTTATTATAATATATTGATATATATAATAATGGATACCAATATATTATAATAACTTGAGGCCAAATGAAGAGGAAAGGATGCTTTATCAGCCCAGATCAGAATAACTTCACACCTGGTTTATAAGGAGGAGGAGCAGAGCTGCACTCACCTCTGTGGGCTGACAGGTGTAGATCTCTTGAAGCTAACACCCAACGTCAGAGCCAGGTGTGGTCAGCTGTGGACTTCCTCCATCCAGAATCTAGCATGTTCCTCTCTACAGACACAAAGAAATGGCACCTTTCACTTCCTTTATATGATGTTGTGAGCTGCATGAAAACACACAGGGAGACTTTTTAATGCATCATACAATTAATTCCTTGCAATATCAGTTTAGAAGAAAGTAGTTGGATGTAATACGAGGGACGGAGAGTGGAACTGCTTCAAAGTCTCGTCTGTTTTCTGCCTCTGTTGTCGTCTGCTAGTAAGTAAAGGCTGAAACTCCCAGAGATAATCTGTAAAGGCAAATTAGTAGCTTTTACGTGTAGCGGCAGTTGAATTGCAGAGAGCGCGTGCTGACTCATGAACTAATAAGCTGCCTGGGTCTGTGTATTCAGTGACAACATCAAAACACACTTGTTTGTGTGATTTGTGGTGACTCTTTTGTGTGTGAGCTGAAAGCGTTTCAGAGCAGAAAGCACAGCAGCATAGAGACGGCTCAGGTCTGTCGGACCGTAGCTTTACTTACAATATAAAAATCCATCTTTGTTCTTATGTTTTTGGCATTTTACACCGAATTTTCTCACATAATAAAAAACAGCATCATTGAATAAATGGAATTTGAAAACTGCTTTGGTTTGAGCTCGACAGCCGTGGATTTTGTGTTCATCCAGACGTTGCATAAGCACAGCAACCCAACGTGCGAGTTAAAAGGTTTTCATATAACATATCAATAGACAAAGCCTCGGGGAGCTGCTCTATCATATAATTTGATGCTAAAATGTAATTTTATGTTGGAGGGCAGCACCTAATGTTGGTAGAATTTATATTTAATAATGAATCAGATTGTAATCGTCCATATTTTAGAATAAAAAGACTGTAAAAGCACAGTGTCGGCTGCTGGGTCATCCTCCTCCTACCTCTGTCAGTCTGACTCCTCCAGAAGCTTGAAAGTGGATTTGGAAGTGCAGCGCTCAGCTTTATGTGACACCTCAGGTGGTCGCGGCAGCAGGTCGGCCGGAGGAGTGCGAGGTGAAAAGCCTGGTGCTGCGATAACTCTCCCAGGCTGTGGATTGTATGAGGTGAATGGATGTAGTGAATTGGCCTCGGCCCATGAAGCCTGCCTGGACTGATGCCCAATACTACGCTGCTGGATATTATAATTAGCTTCTTATACTGGGACTTTTTTTTTTTTCTGGCTCCCAGGAAAGTCTGGGAAAGGAATTTCATTCTGTCCACGTCCTCAGAAAATACATACAACTGCACTAAAGAAGAATGAGATTCCTATGGAAGAAACAGGGACAATAAGGGTTGGAGAAACTGCGGGGAAAAGTAGGTCATTACAGTAAAACAGAATTAGGTTTGAGACACTTGCTGTTTCCACTTTCTCGAATGTGACAGTTTGCTGATTTTCTCTTTTGATTATTGTAAATTAAATGTATTTGGGTTGAACAACACGGGACGTTTGAGGTCGTCATCTTGAGCTCGTCCGTCTGATATCTCAGCAGCGTCTTCAAACTCGGCACAAACATTCAGAGATGAAACGATTCCTCCTCTAATTATGACACAATTTAACTCAAATTTCTATAAGGATCAAATTAAGTGATGATTATATATCCATAAGGTCAAAGGTCAACTTCACTGTGACATCATAATGTTCTGCAAAAACACCTTTTATTATTCAAGGCTGTAGCTCAGGAAGGAGATGGTGCACATATATCCTGTAACGTGGCCGATTGGTGCAGGTATACAACCATGAGGTGGTAATTCTAGTTCGCTATTCTTCACATTTCATAGACTAATCAGGTAGAGTGGTCGGTTGGATTCCCGGCTCCTCCAGTCCGCATGGGCGAGATAGTGAATCCCAAATTGCCCCAGATGTGTCATCAGTGTGTGAGTGTGTGTGTGGTAGAAAAACGCTGTAGGAATGTGTGTGTACAATGGATGAATGTGGCTTCTGGCTTTCACTGTAAAGAGCTTTGAGTGGTCGATAAGACTAGAAAAGTGTCCATTTACCATTTGCCATAAATGTACAAGCAGCCGACTGTGAAAGTGATAGTAAGTCACAGCCCCACAATGCATTTCTCCTGTGGCGTTTTATCAAAATCCATCATGATGGGGCGACCTGATGGTTGGTTAGGGCACATATTATAACGTGAGCAGTGAGTCAGCGGGTCGACTCCCGGCTGGACTATTCGCTGCATGTCATTCCCCTTCTCTCCCCTGAATCTCCTGTCTCTCTCTACGGACACTAGCTAAAATATAAAATGGCCAAAAAATACATTTTAAAAAATCCATCATTATAATTTGTAATGTTGAGTTTGTATTCAAGTGTCCGGCCATAAGAAAAACCTGCGTACTGAATGTGAAGCTTAAAAACAACCAACTGTCTAAAAACCTGCTGTTTCCAAATGTCAGGCTGTTACTGTGAAGAGCCGGAGAGTGATCGGAGAGAGCGTCTCCTTAAATCTAAACCCGTCCACCAACACGCAGATGTGGGCGTGTGATGGAGGGAGCGTGGCGGGTTGACATGGAAATGTTGAGTAAAACGTGTCCGTCCAGGTTCGCTCTCCTCTCAGCTCAGCTCTGAGCGGTCAGGCGTGCACGGCCACATGATGTCTCCATTACCTGGCTGAGAGACCGACACACACCGCCTGCTTCTCTGCGCACACACACACACACACACACACACACACACACACACACACACACCACCTGCTGCTTCCACGGCTGTCTTCATTCGTAGCTCTGTTCTGATTGGTCGTGGGCTGCCGAGGTGATATTTAAGTCTCCTCACTGCCTTGTTTGTCATTGTTTATTGAGTCGGCAGAGGTGATTGTCACCACCGGAGGTCTGTTGTAACTGACTGTACTTCCTATGTCGTCAGTTTGATTCAGCAGCCAGTTGGATCTTAAAGCTGATTCTTGACTCTTTGAAGAAGTTTCTCTGGTCGCTCACTGAACGAATGGACTTCTGGTCGATGTTGTTGACTGTCAGAATAAATAGTAAATCACAAATCAATAGGTGGTTGTTGCTGTACTTAACACTTCCAACAATCTCTTAAAAAGCTAAATTTTTTCAGTAACATGATTTTGCAGGTTTGTAAATTCCTAATGATTTCCCATCAAGCTCACTCGTTGTACCTCCACTGAAGTAAGCTAATGTTTCAGTCAGTGCACAACATTTCAGTTGGATATGCAACAAATATCAGATTCAACATATAGAAAGAATAAAGTGTCTAATAATATAAGAGAGGTGAACAGATATTTGGGTTTAAATGGAGCAATTTCTTCCACAAATTTAAAAAATTGAATTGAACAACTAGTCAACAACTAACTAAGCTAACAATGATGTCTCACACAAGTATTTCCAAATCAAGAAAATTAATTATCTTTGAATAAGCATCTTTACAGATAGTTTTAGTCTGTTTGTTAAAGATCAGTAAATGTAACATCACATTTTTATACCATGTTTACTTTAGAAATATTATTCCATCGGTTTCCATTCATTTCCATACAATATGATCCTGTGATGGATTACACATCACAACCCACTTCCAGACGTCTTCTAACTGGAGCAGCAGCAGAACTGTATCCAGAAGTGATAAAAGTGTAACATGCACAGCTCATATGATTCGCAGTTAAACTTGCAAACACAGTGGTACGGTCCTTTTTAAAACAGAGGAAGTCTCAGCGGTGAGCTGGGACCATCGTACTGTCAGCAAACATCCACAGTAAAGAAAAAAATAAATTACCTCGCTTCATTTTCTACAACAATTCACACCGACACACACTTGTAAACAGAAACACACCCACATGCATGAAATGTAAACTTAATCTGCTGTATAGAAAACTTTCCTGGGCAGAGCCAAAAGTGCTTTACAAACAATATAAGGATAATAAAGAAGATAGTACGGCAAGCAATAAAAATGCAAGGCAAGCTTGTTTCTGTGGACTGGAATAATATAGCAGGTCTGGAGGAAGCAGCAGCTCTTTCAGCTCTCTGCTCTTTCTCATAATTTCCTGGCAGAGATCCTCCTCCCAGTTTTTGTTGATACAGAGGCGGTTTTATCTGGGAGACGCAGCGACCGCCGCTTACATTTCACTTTATGACATTATCCTGACTTTCACAGTTTGACTCAATTCTCTGTTTCTTCACAGAGACGCTTTTCATACTGTTTCGAGAAAAAAGTTTTGGCAGCTGCCCTTTTATTCACCGGCTGTTCAACAGTGGGTTGATTATTTTACCTTTTTAAAACCTCACTGCAGCATGTGACAGCGCGGAGGTCCGACACGCAGCAATGGAGGGACCGTGTGCCATGTCCATGCAGGATTATTCTGTTTGCCACAAGGTTGCATCTGCATATGTATATACCCATATAGAGATACACGTACATACTGAAGAATACCTCAGCAGAGACACAGTACAGCAATAACAGCAGTGACAGAGTTGTAGCTAACGGCAACATCGTACGTCCTTCATTTAGTAGTGGTTCAGTACCAGAAATTGTCACAGGTTTATTATTGGTAATTTCTAGGAAGGTAGTGGGAACAGGTCCTGGAAAATACAATAGCAGTTTTGTTTTTCCAAAGTTAGTCTATGCAAAGACACAAATTCAGCTACTTGGTCCAGGAAATTCACAAAAGTTGGAGGACATACAAGTCTGCATTTTTTAGCCAAGTATGTTAAGGTATTAATAATCTGCATTTTTTCAAATGCTCAGGTCTCTGTGTGGAGGGGGGTGTCAGACCATCTGCAGCAGGACTCCTTGTTCTTCTTTATGACTCTGTGTGTTTGGACTCGTCGTCCTGCTGCAGAATAAGTCTGGGCCCAATCACATGCCTCCCTGATGGAGAAGAATCTAAACATCTGAAGTGCCTCGAACGCAGCACTGTTTGTTCAGAACATAAGGAAAAACGATGCAAGGAAAATGAAAAATAGAGGGAAACAGCTGGCAGACATTTGAACAGATAACATAACTAGGCCATCTACGAGCTTCCATCCCAGGAGCACGAGCTAACAAGCCGAATAACACGTCGCCTCATACAGACACGCAGACTCTGACTTTGCCTACTGTATCTTGCCTGTGGAGTTATCTCGCTCTGAGCCAAGGAGGACCCCCATATGATGTTATCTCCGTGTTGTGTCTTTCCAGTTTATACAGTGGGGAGCTGTGGCAGTGGTAGCAAGTAACAGTCAACATTTTCCATTGTAAACTTTCGTCAATCTCAGACTCGCATTAGCAATTTTTCTGTCACTATTTCTCTGGCTCTGGTGCAGGAAGAAGACATCCTCATTTCTAATGGCTCGGTTGTTTTTCCAACAAAGAGAACGGCTTTAATTTGAGTCGGTGGAAAATCTTGCGATGTGGATGACTGTTAAAGGTCTTGAACCAAGTTGATTCAGCAGCAATGAATCCACCTCCTTTTTACATATGAAACTTCTAAAAACGTCCATGATTGAACTTAAATACAATGATTCTGTTTACAAATATCATGACTACAATTTTACAAATGCGTCTATATAAATTCTGACAAACTAATCACCAACTGCAAGAACTATCCTCAGTTAACTGGTCTGACATCAGTCCCCAAAGGGAGCCTATGACAGAAACATACACATACACACATATCCAACGTCCCCACAAAGCTGTTGGACCCCACAAGTACGTTGTGCTCCGGGTTTTCTGATCCAACGACCTGGACCACTGACCCAAAAATCCCAACTGGGGGCTCAGCTATTGTCCCCAATTTAGACAAGACGTCCCGTCCGTAGTGTAGGGTGGCCTATGACAGAAGCACACACACACACACATACATCCGTGTCTCACTATAATTGTGGGGACCCTTTTGTTGAGATAATGCATTCACTAGCCCCTCACCCGAGTGTCTGACCCTAAAAACAAGTCTTCTGCTGGTCCTCACGAAGCCGTCGGACCCCACAAGTACAGTGAGCTTCCGGTTTTAAGACCCCATGAATATAGTAAAACAAGGCCACACGCACACACTGCTGCTGCTTTTAGCACCAGACAGGGATGAGAGTGTTGTGCTTACTTGGATGTTTTCAGGCGCACGGCACAGCACTGATCCATTAATGCATTAATGAAGGCCTAATCCTCCTCTGAAAAAATAAAAACACTGAAGCTGCTGTTTCATAACAAAGCAGCTGTGGTTCCTGAGCCCTGTGTGTGTGGGCGTCGCTCAGCTGGCCTCTACAGTATATAACCTGGCTTCAGGGTCTGCCCAACCTTTACCTCCGCTGCAGCTTCCCCCCCCCGGAGACCTCCTGACTGCAGGATTAGCGCGCGGGGGGGGTGGGGTGGGGGGGGGGGGTGGGCTCAGGCTGCAGGTGAAGCTGCTGGTTATGACGACAGGTTAACCAGTTAGAGGTCTGGCACAGCGCGATCACCGGGTGGAAACACGCCACGAGTCGCCAGCCAAAAGCTTTATGTCGAGATTTGGCAGTTTGTCTGCTGCCGTTATCTCACAGAGGTTTTTGTGTACTGAAACTGGAAAGATTGAATTTATTCAATTACACACTCTCTGTCTCCCGCTGTAAACCCTCTGTGCCTCAGTGACGCATGTTGCATCAGAAATTGCATCCCTATTTCACTTCCTGCCTCCATCAAATCAAAACACACACACACACACACACACACACACACACACACACACACGTTACACAACTTGCTTCTTTCAGTGATGCCAATATCTCCACTGAAGATTAATATCCATAAGTCACCTTCACACAAGAAGTCGCTCCTCATCACTTCAGACCTCGTTTCCTGATCACAGACTGTTTCTCTCGCGTCAGAATCGTCTTGGTGACTGTTGTCTGCGTTTCCGTGGTTACAGCAACAAACGCAAACAGCTAGTAGCCGATGCAGCTCTCCTTTCAGATTCAGTAACCAGACCAGAACCTGACGGGTCCAGACCACGTGACTTGTGTTGCGTAAAGCTTCAGGCTGAGAGTTTGGTGTTTGGCGTTCACCAGCCACATTCCTGTTGTTATTTAGAGACGCAGCAGTGTTGCATGCTGGTAGTTGACTGCAATGTGTGTATTGCAACTAAACCTATATAGTGTTACGTTTGTTTTTTTTTTGTTGTTGTTTCTGTGATTAGTTGTTTTGTTGAGTGAGAGTAAGCATGTAACTTTGTACGGTCGGGTTCACGGCTCAAGTTCAGTCGTGCCGGTCGGGTTACGTCTGTCTGACCTGGGTTCGAGTCGTGGTCAGGTCTCAGTACATTTCCTCAAGCACAGCACTGAAGTGTTTATTCTGAGCGCCTCCGTGAAAGAGAGACAGGAAATTCAGGGAGAGAGAGAGAGAGAGAGAGAGAGGGGATGACTTGCAGCAAACAAGACGCAAGTCAGACTCGAACCCGAGGCGGGTTTATAAAATGATCCGTTCCGGTCATTCTCAAGTGAACCTCAGTCCACATGCTGGAGCTGCTCCCTGCGACCTGGAGACTCGTGGCAGAGGAGTTGAGAATGAAGCAGCGGCTCTTGTTCTGACAGTAAAGTCTAAAATCGTTATGCGAGGTTTATATAATGTACAAGTTTGTGCAGAACTCACTCTCAGTACGTTTAAATACGTGTTAGATTGTCTGACAAACTGGGGCGTTGTTGCTGTTGTTCTCATTTGTGTGATTCGTCCTGTTTGCATCACCCAAAGCATGATGGGAATTGTAGTACAAAAACTCTTAGACGTCCCAATGGAAGACAGAGAGTAATACAGGCTTAACCTTTGTCTTTTTGGACGTTACGTCACCTGTACATTTTATTTGAGGAGCTGAAATTATTAGTTGATTAACAGAAAATTAATCGGCAATAATTTTGATGATCAATTAAAATGAACTTTCTTTAAAGTGATTATTTGCTGCTTTTCTGATTATAAATTGAATATTTTGGGGGTTTGGACTGATTTAAATCTGTCAGAACTAAACTGTGATATTTTATTGACTGAATGATCGATTTGAGGAAACAATCAGATTAATTGATAGTTATAACAAATTATAATTATAAATTACTGAGGCTCAGAATGTCACATGCTTTTTATATCCCCTGAAAACACTCCACAGACGTTCATGTGTTTTCTTTCTCTCTGCATGGAAACATGTTTAAAAACCCCTCACGTGCCGAGCAGAGCCCTCTCAACCTGTGACTAAGTCGAGTCACATATTTTTATTCATTACAAATCACAGGTTTTTCCTCCGAGTGCTTCGTGATCTGTAGAGGACGTGACGGAGCCTTTTTCCTCAGACCCGTCAGCCTGTAAAGAACGGGAGTGAAACCTCCCTGTGCTGGAGGCGGTTCGTTGATCTCCTCTGTTTAGTTTGTTAAAGTGTGAACGCAGACGTCGGGATTGTCGCTGTTCCTTGCCCCCTGCTCCGCCTGCTTCACCCGCGACGGCGCCTGATGTTTGGAGCCGTCAGTCTCCCAATTATCACTTTTCCTGAAACCCTCCATCTTGATCCTGTTTTTCTCGTCTCGGAACAAACGTGTAGAAAATGTGCAGATCCCAGCCTGAGACGGAAGATAACAGCTTCTTAACGAAGAGCGCTCCTTCAGCTCCGGCGGCAGTCGCAGGAGCTTGAGCGAGACGAGCGGGTGTTAATTAACATTCTAACATATTTTGATGATATTTCACACATTATTTTCACTTACCTCAACGGTCTGAGCTTTTTTTAGGATTTTTCCTTTCAACTAAATCACATCTTCCCGCCACACTCTGAATTTCACTGCTCTGAAAAACATCTTCTTTTTTCTGGTTGTGCTTTGATTCAACACTTCTTCTTCTGCTCTGTCTGCTATCTGGTTGGCTCTGACCTTTGACCCTTCCTCTGAGTACTATTTGACTTGCTAATGATGTAAGAATCTCCACTTTAGCACTTATTTTCAGACAGTGGCTGAAACATATAGAATTTAATACAGTATTAAAATCTTCATCGGCTCACGTCCTGCTCTGGATCAGGCTTTAAACTCAGAGCATGCTGGGAGATTACTGTGGGGTTCTGAAACATCTGAGATGTGTATGCCTGCATTCATGTTGCTGAGTGTAGTGTTGTTACCTCTGCAGCCCCCCCCCCAGCCGTGACTCACTCGTATAACATTTGTAGTGGGTTTTATTGGCTCTGCAGCAGAGTCGGACATCTCCGGCTCTGCCAGGAGATCACAGAGAATTTGTGCAGCGAATGAAATATGTTCTCCGCTGTGAGGAGTCATAATGTTCAGGGGGTACAGCACCTGCACAGAAATACATTATGATCTCCTCGCTGTTCTGCAGTGCTGCTGAGAGGAACCACGCAGGTGTCCCGTGTGTGAGAAGAAAGCTGGTCCGACACTGAGGTCAGCAGGTCAGGACTCACGTTGTTCTTGAAATAAAGTGCACAACATGAAGTTCTTACGCTCCTGACCCACAATCACATTCTGCACATTCACCAGCCTCCACCCAAGACCGGACTCCTGCAGTAGGCCCCAAACAGAACCACATCCTGAGCACCGTCAGGGCCAGTTGTTGGGTTTGGGTCCCCCGGTACACTGTGAAGCTGCATGTTGCTCCACAGCACTCTGACTGGAGGCTGTAGGTATAAACCCGCCATTGGTCGCCTGTTCCAGGTGACACTCTCCTCTCCGTCCGCTTCCCCCGCCTGTTACTGTTGAATCCCCTTCACTACAGGAAACGAGCTGCAGATCTGGATCGTCCTGATCAGACGGCCGTCGCACGTCTGTCTTTTGTGGCGTTTTCTTTGTGGGGAAATAGGACATTTTTAACGACAGTATCTACAGTACAGGGTCGGACTCATCAGCCTGCAAAAAAATCGTGATATTCAGTGTTATTGAATCATCGGCCTGATCCTACAGTAAAACATAATGAACGTATTACAGATGTGCTACAGAGAGGAGAATAGAGTAGAATGACTTTATCTGTCATTGCACAGCTATGCAACAAAATGTGGTGCGGAAACATTCAGGATAAAACAAACACATGATAAATAACATACACAGGAGTTATGAAAACAGTTGTGAATAATCAATATATTGTATATAAGAATAAATATATATGAATATATACCAATTGTTAGAGTTCAGCAGTTTGATGGCTCCTGGGTAAAAAGAAAGATTTGTATGTGTTGAACTGATCTACAAACAGCTGTGTCTCCTCTCACCTCAGCACACACACACACACACACACACACACACACACACACACACACACATCCTGCTCTGCAACATCACGATCTAATTTGCTGATGTCTCCTCACACAATGAAGCGCTCCCTGCTGGTGACGTTCATCAGGACCAGCGTTCATATTCCTACACATCGTGGTGCAGAGCGTTAATGTGTGACGTGAGGCGGCATCATGCTGCAAATAAATTGGGTCATTTACAAAAGTGTGTGTCCATATTAGGGAAAGCAGATCTCATTAGCTGAAGGTTATTCTGCAGGAGCTGTCAGACGGAGAGAGTCTCCTCTCACCTACTGTCCAACCTGAGAGTTTTGACTCATTCCTGCCACAGTGTCGTGATTTAGTTTTTAATTAGTTGTGGAGTTTGGAGCATTTGTTGTACTTTAGCTTGGAGACATCCTTTCACAGCGAATGACAACGTGTTCCAAGTGTTGGGAAACGTGTGATCCCAGCACTTGGATTATTGCGAGAGAGTCTGCATCGCCTTTTGTTGTCAGATCAAATGTTAGTCACAAATGCTTTGTATGAGAGAACAAGGCTTCTTTTTTTTTTTTTATGACTTCCCGGGCTCGCTGGATTGCAGAGGGCATCATTTGAAGTCTTGTATGAACATAAAAGCCTGCGCATAAAAGTTCCCTGCAGCGAAAACGACCTAAATAAACACAGCCCTAAAATAAAACCCTCCCCGGGTTCATCGAACATTCCTCAAAATGGAGGCCGGGGACGGGAGAGGCTGGAGGAGGCATTAGGGAGATAATACCTGAGGACGGGACGGTGTGGAGTGGATGTTTTCTCTCCACTGTGCATTACAGCAGCAGGAGTGGCTGCATTTTTAGCAGGGCTGCGGTGTGACCTTTGACCCTGGTAGTGTTACAGCTTTACTCTGCACAATGAGCCCCGCTGGGAATGGGACGAATGACCCTTGTGCCTTCCTGCGCGCCACAATCACGGCTGTCAGACTGAATTTATACCTTTTTGGTTTTTGTTTTGTTTTTTTTTGCCTGAAAGCATCATTCATAGCTCAGCAGTCAGTACTCACAGTCTCTTACATTGTCTTCTTTCCCGCCTCCAACCTCCAGCTCCTCCTCACTCCTCTCCTCTCCTCCCAGTATCAGGTCGTATTCAACAAAACACAAACTCAAATATCTGAAGAACGTGAAAGACTGTTCCCTGCATCCCACTTTGCTTTCCCATCGTCGCTTTTGATCTAAATTTGAGCGTATATTTAAATGTTGCTTGTTTTTTGAGTTGTGTAACTCCCCTTGTATTAAGGTTAGGCATGAACAAATTAGAAGACATTGATCCCCTGGCACAGATGTGTGAAAACCCTCCTCTTCCTGTCTTTCCCTGAGCCAGAGCCCTGCTGCTCGCACTTACTTACCATCTTTTTAGCATCATTTTAAAAGTCACTCTGCTGCTGCTGCTGGAGGAGAACTGCACCTGAATACTGAACTTTAATATTTCTTTTCCAAAGCTTTCTGTTGCACAATTAAAGTCCCTCTCTGTGGCTCAGAGGTTAAGACTCTGGCCGTGAACCACAACGTCCACACTTCCGTCTGATGGGGGACGTTTGTAGCGTCTGTCACTGAGAAACAAAAGTCTTTTTCCACAGATATAAAACAAAATACAGTTAAATATCATAGTAACGTTTTAGGAAACCATCAGAGCGAATCTGTAATGCAGGTTATAGTTTCTTAAAGGCTATTTTTTCTGCTGTACACGCACTTTAATTGCTTTATTAATAATACATTTGAATGTAGACTTGTAACCTGCGTATACACTGTGCAGCTGTAATGTACTGTGCTTTTATTTCATCATTATATATATTTGATGACCTTCTGAAACACTTACAGTCTCATTATGGCCAGTTTACCTCAGTGTTACAGGTTTACGATTACACGTTTATGTTTGCAAGTTAAAATCATGATAAATTAAAAGGAAATTTAATGTGCTTTGTAGTGAAATGTGAGTTTTTTGCGTTCCATTAACACAAACCATGACCTGAACCATCACATGCTGCAGAGTCCGACTCCGTCTTCTTCAGTTATTAAGAAGTCTTGAAGGTTATTTGTTCTCCACATTCGTATCATGTTACCACACTGCGGTGAACCTCATTGCACTTTCATTGCTTAATTGTTGCAAACATTTGTCTTGGACTGGAGTTTAATGGCTTTAATTGCTGTTTGGTGAAATCAAATGAAAAGCTGTTGCAGGGGTTTTTTTTTGTTCTCGCTGAAGATCTGAGGTCGGAGTGTCATTTTCATTTATTGTCTCATAATGTGGGCGTTGTGAAGACCTTTGAGACGGTAACTGTGATTAAGGGCTATGCAAATAAACTTGACTCACAGGGAGTAAGATGCACCCAGTGTTTATATCCCTCACTGTACTGGCTTTTATTTCTGTAAAGCAGATCAGACTCGTGTAGAAAATCTATTTTTATTTAGTGAGAGAGAGAAAAAAAAGCTTTTGCTCATTTGTTCTCACTCTCACTCCCTCGCCTCTTTTTTTCTCTCTCTCTCTCTTTTTAAATCAGCATTGTCTTTTTGTCACATGCTGAGCTCGCCATCTGCCACTGCTGCAGCACCGTCAACGTCCTTAAAAAGTCATTGCTGTATTCTTAATTATCTTGGTTTAATCACCTCCCCTCTTCAGGGAGATGAAAGGTTATTAGAAAATGAGTCCGCACGGGGAATTTATTAAAAGAGCAGCAGAATACTGTACTGAGGGTGGTACTGTAGGTCCTGTCGTCCTTGTGCCATGTGTTGCAGGATGTGATGTTTTCTTTATGGTGTTTTGGCTGAATTCCTGTCAGGCGTCTCGTCTGACTGTATTTTCCTCTTCTTCTGTGTTTTATTTGAAGTGTTGATCCATGAGAAGATATATTTGTGGTTTTAAGAACCAAAAGACCATCTCAGTGTTGTTTTGCATCTCCTCTCTCAGGTTTCGCTCTGGTAGGATAGTAGGATACAGCTGTTAATTGTTTTTTATAAGGCAATGGTTTCAGATCAATAAAAAATGGTATCGGAACATCTCTGCTGAGAACTAGCTCGTAAGACTTTCTGTCCAACCACCATCAGAGATCAAATGTGTCCTTGATCTCTGCAAAGGAGTAAAAATGCCGAGAGGACGTGATGTCGTCAAAAAACTGAGATAACGCTTCACATTGTCCGACGTTGTACTCAGAGAGTTATTCACAGTGTTTGCAGTCGGTTGCAAACACGATACGTGCCACAAACAGCTGGAATAAATAATGACAACAGCCAGAAGGAGAAGTAGAATCCCGGCTCCTCTTACCTCCACGCAGCTGACGGATCACGGCGTTGGAAAGACGAGGGTGGAGGAGGTTTCCGACACAAACAGAGGATTTAATGAAGGTTGATGAAAGTCAAGATAATCTCATAGAGCAGAGATTTGCTTTTTATTCTCATGTCTGCACGTCAGCGACAGGCGTTAGGTTTTTCAAGTTGTCCGTCCCGTTCTCATGGACACGATATCTCAATAACACCTTGACTGAACTTCTTCTAATTTGGTACAAACATCCGCTCGGACTCAAGGATGAACTGATTATATTTCGGTTCAAGGTTCTTTATTTGTCACGTGCACAAAGTAAAACATGCAGTGAAATGTGAGTGTGCTAAAATATAATAAGATAATTAGAATAAGAATTTTAAGAGCAAGGTGGCTAAAGGTCAGAGGTCAAGGCCGGTTTGACCTCACAAAACAAATGGTTCATACTTTCTCTGCCTCTGGATAAACAGGGATGTGACCTAGAACTAGTCTGAGTGGCGGAGGGATACGACCACGATTCTAGTTTTTCGTTGTAACAGCTGGTGAAAGCCCAGAAAATGTGATGACATGCTTCCATTGTTTTTATAGTAAGTGTAACCTTGAGTCCATGTCGGTGTCTCTGTTCTCAACACGTATCGGGCTCCACAGGATCTCCTGCTCACACTTGCTGCTAACGGCAGTTTGAAAGGTTCAGTTCACACACACACACACACACACAACAGTGATGTTGGGTTTGTTTATGCGTGAGGTGGACACAACTGCAAAGATTAGTCTTTCAACAGTTGGTAACAATGAGTGAAAATTAGAGATTAGAGATTTAAATTTAAAGTAATCCATGACCTGTGTGCCACCTCAGTCCCCCCCTCCTCCCCCTCCCCCTCAGTAATCTGTCATTAACAGTCAATTAAGTCACATTTTCTCATCAGAGGCTGGTGAACCGGATTACAGCAGAGATGTACAGTGAAGAGGTGATAGCTGAGGGGCCTGAGCTCAGGTCTGTTCTCTCTGAGTGAGAATAAGGCTGGTTAGCATTCATGTCTCACACGTACCACCGTCCTCCATTATTGAGCAGTTGTAAATGCTTTGAAGTTGTGCCGTTTGGGGAGTTTTTTGTACCAAAACAAGAGTGTGGGCGGGAACGCGGCGCTCTGAAAGGCAGAAGTCTCAGCAGATGGCTCGGTAATTGTCGTGTCACATTGATCAACATCCTTTTCTTCCTGATACTTCTCTGCAAACAGTTGCACTCTGTGTTTATTTCAGCGGATGCCTGAAAGGATTGTGCAAACAGAGGAGAGGAGGCTTGTGGGGGATGAGCCAGAGCGGCTGCAGCGAACACCGTCAGCCTCCGTCATTAAAACAAGGTCAAGGTGACGGAGAATCTAATTGACACTCAGCTCGACCCCAGCGAGTCTCCGGGGATGTTGTACAGCAGCGATCCCTCCTCCACCAGCACAGTTACACCATCACGTCTCATTAGCATGCGATCGCGTGGGCAAAGCTGCGGCTCCGTCGAACGTATTTAATTGTGAGAATATACTAATTAAATTAATGCCTGTGGCCAGATAACAGCATCAGAATCACAGGGGTTTGTGTTGGTAAAGGCCAGTTTACGGCTTAATCATAATATTAATATTAAACATTAAGATCAGTTCAGTAAAACACATTATCTCAGAACAGAGGAACACGAGCAGCCGTCTTTACATAACACAGGCGGTGCAGCTGAGGTGATGGGACGTTTATTCAGCATCAATTAACCCACAGCTTTTATTAGACGTGTGTTCGGGACGGTCAGAGGATCGTTTGTGTTGTAAGCGACACAAACAGCTGTGAGAAACTGTTTTTACACACATGATGTTTGTTCGGTGAACAAATGAATATATTGAAAGAAACCAGTTTGACTCTCTTCACATATCAAACAGTCAATAGACCGAGTTCGTGTTAGAAACCGTCCACCAGACGATACAAAGTCTAATACAGTGTTTGTTTATTTAGAACATAAATTCATACATGATTCATTTATCTGTTATTTATTCATTTAACAATCATTTTTATTGATTCATTCTTTCTCAGCTCAAAAGTCCAATATATTCCATAAAAAATTAAATAAAACGAATAAAACTTTTATTTTTTAGAAAATGGAACTAAAAAATTTTTTCATATTTGACTTGAAATAAATTTTCTTCATTTTTTTTTTATTGACATTCAGCATCAATCAGACATTTCCACACAAAATAGATATCAGATTTCAAACTGGATGCATCCGGCATGTATTCATGTTTGAATCTCACAGTTCTTCTTAACACTATACACACACATAAACAGACAATGAAAAACAGCCGTGAGCAGGAAGGGAGGGATCATTATTACTGACTCACGTCTATAGGTCCTCACATAATGTTGTTCTCACCATTGTACCAGCCTCAGCAGATATACTGTATATATTCAGATTTAATCCAGTCTGATATTTACTCTTCATATCTTTACTAATTCATCCGTGACACAGCTGTTCACGGTGTCCTGTAGTGGACACATCTGTCCACGTACTGGAGGCTCCAGTTCCAGTGAAGAATACAATTATATGTCAGACAACAGTTTTCTTCCAGCTTTGAGTCGGAGTTTGTGTTTGACTCTTTCCTGTGTCCCTGTGCACAAAGCAGCTGCATAAAGAAAGGCTTCTCCCAGTTTGGTGTGGAGGAGTTTTTACTGGTGTGCAGCCTGTGAGTGAGACCTGAGCAGCCAGCTGAGTGGGATCAAATCCCTGCAGCAGCTTCAACATCTGGAACCAGAGGAGAGGAGGCAGTTAGATCAGCACATTAATGTACATGATGTCACAATCCCCTGGTCAACGCTCAGCTGTCCACATACTTTTGGCCATAGTGTTTCTGGGGAAATGAGCTTCGGAGCAGTTCTTCTGTGGCGGGAAAGTTTCAACAGAATTTAAAGGAAGAAATTCTTCAGCGAAGCCGAAATACAGAAAGTCTGATGTTCCTGAAGCTTTGACGGTTTTTATTCCTCGTCTTTACCATCGAGCGCCGTTCAGCAGATGTTGAGCGAAGACGTCAGGAACGTTTGTGGTTAATTGTTGTGAAATATGAAGCAGAGTGGAAATATGACGTTTGGGATTATTATTTTAGCCCCACATTTGAAGCATTTAGCTGATGCTCAAACAGAGCAGCTTAGAGTAAGCTTTAAATCCTGGATCACTCGCATTATAAGTAACAAATAGCACAAATACAAAGGTTGAAGCCGTATCACCAAGACGACACGAGGTATGTGTCGTCTTGGTGATGTCATATTATAGATATATGTAGAATAAGCTGAAGGTGGGAGTTCATCTGTTTGTTTGATTTTCTTCCTACAGCGAGAGTGTGACCGAGAGGCCGACCGCCGAGAGACATCTGACTGCATGAAGAGGCCGAGTGACGGGACCCTGGTCCTCACCTAGACCTCTCCCACAACCCCCCCCCACTGCCCGGACATGGTGAGCCTCCTGTACACGTCTGCTGTGTGTGTTTTAGCCTCCAACAGACTCCACACTGAGTCTTATTTGTTGGCCGATCAGGCGACACAATCTAGAGAGTTTTTCTTCTTTCTATTTCGTCCCAAAACCTCCATTTTTGTTTTGCATCCTGACCTGAACTGGTTGAATCTGGAGAGTGTTTCCAGGGGACACAAAACAGTGATGAACCCAGCTGGGACACAGCTGTTGTTCAAAGCTTTGTGACTTTTAAAGTTAAAAACATTGAACAACCAGTAATATTAATAATAATCTTTATTTAAAGAGCACTTTTCAAAAACTATGTTACAAAGACAGCAAAAAAAAGAAGTAAATAATTGTAATAATAATAATCAATAGTCAATATATTTCAAAAAGAAGAAACATTAAAACAATTAAAAGTAATTTTAAGAGAAATAAAACCAGGGAAAACTCTCTAATAAAAGTGTGTTTTTAGAAGAGTCTTGAAGGAGGTTTCAGTCTCAGACTTCGGGCGGATCATTCCTGAGCCTCGGGGTCCGACTGGAAATCAGTCGGTTCATCGGCGTTTTGTGTCCCCTGGAAACGCGTCCGATGTCGTCTGTTCTACTTGCAGCGCGTTCCTGTATTTGGTTCTGCTGTGAGTTATTTGCAGCTCGTGCGTTGTCGTCAAACTGATGAAGATGTTTTCTGAATTTGTTTGGCGTTTTGTCTGTTTGCAAACCAGTCTGATTTATAAAAGAAAAGAAAAACTATAAAAGATATATTAGCAGAGCTTCTGTCAGTCCATCAGGAGACGGGGACAAAACCAGCGCAGCGAGACCCACAGCAACATCCTCTACATCGTTTAATCTAAAGCTTGATTTTAATTAGATGAATCCTGTGTGAGTAGAGAAGGTGATGAAGACACTAGCACTCATAACAACACCAGTCATCACTTACCTCCGTTTGGAGCAGTTGGTTTACCTTCATCTAAACTACTAAGTGAAGATTTGGGAACGTGATCACATGACTTCCTTCCTCAAGTGTTCATGATGGTTATAAATATTCTGAAGTCTTCTTCCTGTGCCGGTTCTCTGCCGCCTTCGCAGATGCTCGGCTCCCCTCATACACAGTAAACCAGGCTGGTTCCACATCACAAGAACCTGGATGTGTCGGGTCTCATCCTCCCGAGCGACGTTAGAGAGAAAAGAAAATGTTAAAGGAATCATTTCTGATGTGCGTGTCAGATTTAAGTAAATTGCACCCAACGACAAAACCCTGCAATGCAATTAATTAAGTCAGTGAATGTCATTATCCTGTAATTGCGGCGCGAGCTTGAACTCCCAGCTGTCTTGTAGGTAACAAATAAAAGGCAGCAGCCGGATGCGGAGCCGGGCCGGGATCCCAGAATCAGCCGTGAAAGTCTTAATCTTTCATTTAGATCTTGTTAATGTTTGTGTGGACGTCTGTGTGCCGTGGTTGTTGACGCTGCCCACACTTGCTCGCTACACAGCCTCGAATGCCCCCGGCAGTTCAGCGAGAGATTAGCTAGGTCGTGATGAATGACCCTCGCAACTCCAGCACAAGCCCCCAAGACTCGTGGCCATGAATTATTAAAGCAGCATCATAAATAACTCACCGTAATGAGGGGCGCTTTTACTCGCTGCAGGCGGGGAGAGAGGGCGGCTGGGAGAAGAGAGGATCGGAGCTGAAGAGGAAGCGATGATTGAGAGGGATGGCAGTTTGACCTTGGACTGAAAGACTGGCGTGACGCTCGGCCGGAGGACCAATGCACTCAGGCTTGTAAAACACAGCACTGAGCTGGTTCTGCACCTCGGCCATTTCTTCCTCTTCTCCCCTCAGAGAGATGGGCTCTATCCCTGAGTCCATGTCATAAATGTTAATGTTAATTAACGCCGCCTGTATCTAGGCCGCACGCAGACTCGCAGCAGCGCAGGTCGCTTCAGGTGTCGCCGTCGCCGTCGCCGGGCCGACGGCGACGAGAGTCTCTGACTCCGAAAACAAGCTCCTGCGCTCTCAGCGGCTCCTCTCAGGAGGAAGTCGAGGAAAAACAACACGAGGCGTCGAATTTGAAAGAGCAGCGTTCAAGTTCAAAGAAGTTTCTGTGTAATTATCCAGAACGAGAGCAGCTTTGATGATGTGCGTTTGATGATGGACGACAGCAGTGATAATCCTTCTTTACACATAAAATCATGAGATCTGATCAATCAGGACTGATGACCTTTAAAACATGGCACCCGGCTGAACTGGTTCTCTGCCTTAAAAAAGCAGCTGATTATGTGTGAAATGTCTTTATCAAGCACCTGGAGAAAATTGGCATTTACAGTTTATGGCCAAAAGTATACGGACACCCCAACATCGCACACATTTGGTAAAGCTCTTTCTAAAACAGGCATTAATCCACTGTGAGTCTGCCTCGTCATGTTAATCATGATTATTATACTCTGGCACAACATATGTCTGGGACCTCGGCCCGAGTCTGGCCCATATACTTCCACATCTGGGCAGATTGCAGCTGTTATCCTGCTGTATTGTCTGACAGCCACAAAATTTTCTGTGCGTGTGCAGGAGTTGGTCCAGATGTGGGAGCAGCATCTGACACTCCTGCTGTTTATGGGCCAGAGTCAGGCCCTTCTTGTTTTCTCTCGCCGTAACAATGTCAGCGAACCACAAATTATGAGCCGTGTTTTCCTGTTTTTTGTTGCCAGGGGTTACTGGTCAGCGCAGGTGTCATTGATTGTTACCATGGTAACGTTGGTCTTAGGCGTAAGTTATTCCGGGGGTGAAGTGTCTAGTTACTTTGTCTTAAAATGAGTGAGAGTTTATTTTTGTGAAGCAGTTCGACTTGCATCAGACTGATCTATGAGCAGAGTGAAGACTGGACCGACACCACAGACCACGTCTTTGTTAGAAGCTTCTTTCAGCTTTTAGATGTTTTGTGACCAGAGATCTGCTCATAGAAATGTCACTGCCATTACCACTGTCAATCAAATATGATCAAACCACACTCACACAGTCCAGGTAAAGCAGGTTAGTGGCTGAAGCTATGAACACTCATTTATTTATGACTGTATTTGTAACTTTGATTAGAAAAGAGAGGAAGAGAAAAACTTGATCCAAAGAATCTTTTCAGACACTTGAAAGTAAGAAACGTGCGGCTCTGTTCACTCATTAGGTCAGTACCTGCTCACTGACTGACTGCCAATCATCAGCACTCCCACTGATGACATTTATGCTGATTAGTGGTAAGGCAGAGGCAGACGCATCATCTCAAAGGTCACAAGTTGTAAAGGCCACAGGTTTGATTTCTGCAGAAGCCCGTTGAAGTCCGTCAGCGGACATGTTTCCTCTCTGAACCTGTGATTCATACTGGGCATCAGCATCAAATGTGCCTAAAACAAAATGATAATGTCTCCTCTCCCCCCCTCCAATCTGAACCCAGAGGTCGTTCCGATCGTTTGCAAATGACGACCGCCATGTCATGGCCAAGCATGCCGGCGTCTATCCGGCCCCAGAGGAGCTGGAGGCCGTGCAGTCGCTGGTGTCCACCGTGGAGGGAGCCCTCAAGAAGGTCTCTGATTGGATGGACGGCCTCAACAAATCATCAGGGAAGACCTCCACCAGTAACGAGGCAGGGGACACGGTGGAGGAAGACGCTGCTGAGACAAAGTAGGTCCCTCTGTCTGTGCTCTTGTGTTAGCTGCTGATTAAAAGCGCTGACCCGACTATCAGTCATATGGTTCTGAAAACATCCCTGCTACAATCTTCTTTTTTTTTTTTTTTACATCGGACTGCTAAGTGTTTGTGTTTCCAGAGCAAGACGAAGTGATTTATTGTTTGTTCCAGTTTATTTCTGTAGCTTCAGGACAAGCCTCGTAAAACTGCTCTCTGCTGTAAATCTGAAATTTACATGTCTGCTGTAAATGTGATGATTGGATGATTAAACAAGCTCCACAAACAGTCATAAACTCTCCACATGTGGCCGCAACGTCCACGCAGAGGCGAAGCGTCTGTGTGGGGAGCTGATGTCATTAACACACGACCAGGACTCGGTCCGTTCAGTCATATTATTATATCTGCTCATTCCTTCACCACAGAAAGTGTTAAAGAATTCGATCACAACAACAAAAAAACAACAACTATTTTGTCAATTCCCAGAGTCTGTAAGAAGCCAGTCACGTTCTGCAAGACGTCTGCACGACTGAACACGTGGTCATCTGCTGAGTCTGAGTCCATCCTGCAGTAAATCATGACCTCATTCATTTATTTAAACATGCCCATAGTTTTATTCTTCCATCTAATACAGTGAATCAAACACAGGAATTTAGCTTGTGATGCTGTGATTCCATTGTAGTGGATGGAGACAGACATCTTCAGTCTTAAACTACCTGCTTTACACTAGATTATTGATTATCAGGGCGTTTGTCTGGTGAGAAAAGTGTCTGATGTGAGTTTGGGTTTCATTTAGAAACAGTATCTGTGACACAGTTGGTCTCCCAGAGAGCATGTGTATTTATATATATATATATATATATATATATATATATATATATATATATATATATATATATGTTTTTCTACACTGTATTTTTTAATTACCAGACTGAAGTTGACCTGAATTTTTTTCTTTAAATTTGGTACAAACATTCACTTGGTCTCAACTGATTAGATCGTGGAGGTCAAGGGTCAAAGGTCAATGTCACTGCGACCTTTTTTTGGCCACAATTCAAGAATAAAAATTCACTTAATACCTTTTTATTTAATTCCTTGACTTCACTGTTATGAGTCTGGACAGACGGACCGGTTGGTGGAGGGATCCAACCACGACGCAATAATTGTAGTTTAGTAACAAACATTCACTAAAAACCAGGTGAAGAAAATATGAAAGAAAATGAGATTTTTTTAATGTATAATCTGGTTGAAACTCTTACAGTGAAAATACCTGCTGTCCTCAGATCAGATTTCCTGATCCATGATCCATCTCTAACATTAGGTTGAAGGCTTGTGTTCAGGTGCAGAGAAGCTGCTGTGTGGCTGCAGAGTGTGTTTGTGTGTTGTCACCTGCGTGGCTGTGAGAGAGTCTGACGCCGGCTGTCATCCTTCTGCCCTCAGGCCTGATGGTACGTCAGTGCTGTGCGGGGTGACGCGCGTCAGCCTGGTGGCCAAGGGCCTGCTGATCAAAGGGGACATGGACCTGGAACTGGTGCTGATGTGCAGAGAGAAACCCACCAAACTGCTGCTGTACACCATCAGCGCCAACCTGCCCCTGCAGATCCAGGTACACGCAGCCACACCTCCAGCACTGAAAACACAGCAGAGGACACAACCTTGTGCTGGGAAGGTGTTTCTTTTATTTTTCTTTTAAAAAAGGCGTCTTTGTGATTCGAGCTTCAGTGGAAACACTCGTCCACTGAGAACAATCTCAAAGTTCTTCATGTGAGATGAAAGTAGAAGAGGAGACGCGCTGACACCCTGAAGAGCAGCAACACATGATGACATGACATGAATAAAAGTAATAGAACGGTACAGGAGCTCAGACACACTGCAAACACTTCACAGTAAAATACAAACAGTATCTAGTGTGTTAAATAGATTAAAGGAGCCGTGAGTAGGAGCCCTCCTTCACTCCTGTGTCAGTGTTTGGTTTGTCCGATCTGGGCTACCGTAGCAACAACATCTCTGTTTAGTGTGTCATCTCTGTGCTTATAGATAGATAGATAGATAGATAGATAGATAGTTAGATAGATAGATAGATAGATAGATAGATAGATAGATAGTTAGTTAAGGTTACATACAGTTAGAAAACCCAGAAGGTAAAAGGAACCTTCTGTCAGTTTGATCTCCAGGTTTATTGTCACATGATTGATATCACTACTACATTACACAGTTCAGGTGTGTTTAGACTACAGACAACATTGTCCGAAGAGGCTTTAGATTAATTTAGGTTTTAACAAATGTTTGGACAGAATACGACGTAAAATACAGAGAGATCAGAAGAAACTGGAGATTAAAGAACATGACGCACCAAATTATTACTTCATACAAAATGAAATGAATGCGTAGCCTTGTATCGTTTCAGTTAAAAAGAGTGAAAATATTTTCTAATATTGAAAAGAATATTGTGTTTACTAAGATCACTAACACACACAGATACACATCTATAATCAAGGTCTTTCTTTTGACTCAGTCAGAACAACATATTCATTCCTGCAGCTTGTGGAAACACAAACTCTCTGGGATCAGAAGCCGCGTGTCACAAGCCCGACAGCGCATTTAAATTATAACAACTTTATTAAAAAGTTCGTGACACAAACAGAAGAGTTTTCATAACCAATGTTTAAGTACGACCACACAGGAAGTCGTGTAAACCTGGATGTAAACAAATGACACGTGGACTCGAGCCTCAACATTACACACTCAGTCAGTTAAGGTTAAAATATCGAACCACCTCCGGATCGTAAAGTTTGAGTTTTAGACTCTCTCGCTCCGCCTCCAGCAGGTGGCAGCTGTTAATGAGAAGTTATTAACTCGTGACCAGCAGCAGCGCAGGAGTAAAGACATGTTGCTCACCATTATTTCCAGCATCAGATAAAAATGAGCCTCAGTAATTCAGTGAAAAAACTGAAAATATATCATTTTATTGACATTTCAAACCAACCTAATTAAAAAATAACACTTAAAAGAAGATACGAGGGTCCGTCATCATTTGATCCACTAATCCTCCACCGTGTGACAGCAGAACTAGTTGAAATCATTCACAGCATGAAGCAGCAGAGACGAGTTTGAGCTCGACTGGAGCAAAACATCCGTCAGTCTCCAGAATATTAAACAGAGAATAAATAATTTCTCAAGGAGAAAATGTTTTTCATTCTTAAAGCAGATGAAAGGAGGATTTTCAGGAGGATAAAGGGGAGATGATGTGAAAAAGGAAGTGGCCTGAGACTGCTCTTGATTAATCTCTGTCAGTCTGTTTCCTTGAGACGTCTGACTGAAGTATAATCGTCACACCTCAGACCCCTGACCCCCGGGACCCTCGCCGCCTCACACACTGCCTGTGACCCCGACAGCTCTGTGGGTTTTTAACATCCCAGAATCCTCCAGCCTAACGATCCCCGCCCTTCAGATGGGTTTCCACGGCGTCCCCGCCCCTCCACGCGTCTGCTAACAGAACAGCGCAGGAGCACAGCGAGCCTGAAAGTGCTTCCTGTGCCCCCGGCTCAGTTAATTACCTGCCATAGCTGCCGTGCGCGCTTCATCATCAAGGCAGGAAACTATTTGAAGCTCTCATTTCCTGGGCCAAAGTGAGAGAGATTGACAGGCGGAGGGGTGATGGATGGTGTCATTTCTCTCAGCGACGAGATAGAGAGACGCACTTGAAACATGTCACTGAAGGTAACACCAGTGCCGAGGAAAAACAACACAGTTAGGCAACAACAACAGAGGTGGAAACTCTGGATGAAATGTGGAGGAGAGCTGGGATTGACCCGCAGGGCACTGAACAGAAACACACTTTTCAAGCCCCTAAACATCTTTATTTACAGTATTTTAACAGTATTTATACTGTAAATCCTCCAGTAAGAGCCAGAATGCAACTGCAACAGTACAACAGACTCTTTTCATCCAGTAACTTTCTCCAACCCTTCTATATATTACATGTTGTGACGGCTGTGAAAGTTATAATCCTGCCACTAACAATCAAAACTACTATATGGAGCTGATTACTGAATTTAAATACATTGAATGGCTGCTGCAGAATAAAATGCATAACTGTATAAATAGCAAAAATTTCAATTTATGTAACAACATAAACATGAGTAGTTTAAAAAACTGCATTAAAATCTTTAAATGATGATATAATAGTGTTTTTCTCCCCGATATTAAAACAAGTTTTAATCACTGATGTGACCTGTGTTTCCTCCAGAATCAGACACATTTAACAGAGTGAGATTTAACACCTAGTAGCTTCGATTATAAATGAATGAACACAAAGTGATGACTTCATGACTTCAAGTAAAGACACACACACACACACACTCCCAGGCTTCAGTGGAGAACATACGTGAGATCAGACTGTGCTGGGCATGAGTGACGGTTGAAGTCTGACAGCGTTTCATGGTTCTATTATTCATTTCCTTTAAACATAAGAGACAATATTTACATGTCGGATGAAGATGTGCCTTTAATTTCTGTCTCTCCATGTTTGACCTCGTGCTGTTGCAGCCTTTACATTAATCTGACAACACTGCCGTGTGAGATTCTTAATTAATATTTTTATATGGTTTAATATGAGCTTGGTTATCTCTTAAGCATGTTTATTTAGATATATTTATCTCATGTCTGAGCACAGAGAGCTGAAGCTCAGTGTTAACAAAGTGTTTGATATGTAGGTCAGTGATTCTGCACGTTACAGGATCTTGTTCAGACACAACGTCGAGCAGCAGCTTGTTCTTCACAAACAGCAGGAGTCAATGTTGCGACTGTGATATTCGATTTTTAATTAACGGTGCAGCCCCTTCCTTGCAGACAATGACGGAGGACAAATACGAGGTGCGGTCGTGTGTGCCGGAGGCAGCTATCCGGGTCTGCAGCACCAAAAACCCTCAACTCACGCTGAAGATCACCCTGTCCTCCTTAGCCATGAGGGAGGAGCACAGCACCACAGAAGAAGGTATTGACTCCTCCGCCCCCTAACCCCCTTTCTTCCTGCGCCTCCTCCTCAGGAGGAAGCTTCCCCGGTTTTTTATTTGACCTTTACATGACAACAGAGGGGTGAGAGAGTGCTGAAAGGGGGAGGAGGCGGGAGCGAGACTTACAGGAATGTATGAAGGTATAAAAGTGCTATGAAACCTGAGCTAGAAATGGGAGGCGATCTGGGGGAGATTGGAAAGGACGATACGTGGAGAGGACTGAAAGCTGAGAGGTTAAGAGGGAAAAAGGAGAAGGGACGATATGGATCTGGGTGAGGTGTGTTGGAAATAGCAGATGGCCGGTTGAAGGTGGATTTTCCTGCGGGGGACGTGTTAGGTTGGGATTGGCGTCTGTCGCAGGTGTCCTCTTCTACCGTCCTGCAGCTGTGACGAGAGAGGATTCACTGATCCTGATTCAGATTCAGAATAAAGTTGTTCCCTTTGTTCAGACTTCATTTCAGGCCAGAAATAGATTTGTGTTAGCGAGCTAAGATGGTGCAGCAGATAACTGCAATAACAACTGCAAAATAGCAATTTCAATGATTTTACAATTTAATCTCTTGTTTTATCCGATGAGGATTTCAAATTCACAACTTCTAATATGCAATGTGAAAGATTCTGCATAAAACACAATGTATTTCCAAATCATTTATTATGAATGATGCCAACAGTTCTGTAATGACAGTCTGCTTGTTTAACATTAGCTCGCTAGGCTAACTCGTTAGCGCTAGGCTAGTTGGCAAGTTTTTTTGTGAGTTAATATTTTAGCTGGAATATACTTTCATTTCATTTCTTTTACAGTGTAATAAATTTTATCTTCTACATTGATGAAATGTTTGATTTGACACTTGGATTTTTCATTTGAAAAAATAGTGGATGAACTTGCCGGAAATGGCGGCCATCTTGAATTTTCAGGTAGGATTCGTGCCAAGTTTAGCATTTGTATCCACATTTGAAAGATTTCCCTGAAACATGCAGGTTATCTGCCGCGCTGAGGTGGTGGTTGTTCAAGTGACGTAAATCCCTCACACCAACAAGGCAATTCATCTCAAGGGGCTGATGGGAAACCTCACCTCTGCTCCCGTCAGGTGTCTGTACTGTCAGTCAAGAGCTGACATTTCGGCTTCAGTCCTTCCACTCGTGTTTTGTTTTGTTCCACAAATGGGAATGAAATTAAAAAAAGAAATGAATGAAAGGCGAGTTCAGAAGCTCATTGTGGTTCCTGCTCCCGGTGGTGCAGGCCGAGTCCGGCCGCCACAGAAAGGCAGACGGATGTGATTATGGCAGACAGGAGAGCGGCAGCTGCCGAGTGCGGAGCCGCAATAAGGAGAAAAAACGATTTTCCTTCTGGTTCAACATCCTGTCGACAGCGTCTCATCCCGGTTTGTTATACAGTGTGAAATCCCATGAACAAGACTATCGCTGTACCTCTGCTGTTGACACGAAACCAGAGCAGCGCCGACTGTCCTCACAAGGTTTCCTACATTTAAGAAGCTTATTCAGATTGGAGCTTTAGGCCAAACCATTCTGGGGTTCATGTAAGGGGCTGGGGTCCAATGGATTGTTCCATTTTCCATCTGTTTTGGTCAAATATGTACATTTGTAAAGATCTGAGGGAAGAGCCGATCCTCTGCAGCACCAGTCATTGTGAGTGGATCTGTGTTTTAAATAAGACCGTAATATTTGTGCTGCTTCACTGAACAGCTGACATGTGAGTGACCTGTATCAGTCTGACCCCCCCGGCTCTCAGATGACCCCTGGTTTTTAACGTGTACCTCCTGTAGCTGGCCTCTGCTCACTGACTGTTGGTTTTGTTGCCGTAGCTCCGCAGGTCGGCGTCGCTGTGTGGATTGACACCTCTCTGCGACCCCCCCGCTGCTGCCGACGAGGCGTCCCCCCCACACACCCAGCAGCAGGAAACCCCGGGTACAAGGGGCTTCCCCGACAAGCAAATCAAACCAACCCGCTCACTCTCTGCCTCAAACATGATCCTCTACCCCCCCCTCCCCCCTCCCCTCTCCCCCCTCTCCCCCTCTGTTGACTGGACTTCTCTCCGGGTCACCATGAAATTCTGGTCCATGTCTACACACACTCAAAGGACAAAACGACTACATTACCCAGCAGCCCATATTCCAGCTGACCCCTCTCTATTGATCAATTTCTATTGGCTCAGAATGACATCCCACAATTTCATGTTGTAAAAACTGTGTTAATTGAATTAATCTGATGTTCTGGTCACTAATCGTGATGTTGATGTCAAGGAGAATTTAGTGGGGGTTGCCCTTATCTGTATGTGGTCTTGACCTGTGAGTGATGGGTCCTTCATGGCCTGCCTCTGGGAAACAACTCCCATGATGCATCTGCACTACAGGAGAAAAAAGAGTGAAGGGAGTCAATTAATGTAAATAAATGTACAAATAGTTTCTTTAGTTACAATAAAATCTTCCAGTTTTTCATGTATTTTTACCCCCATTATTATAAACTATTCATCCTATGGAGTCTTGAGTGTGCCCCCGTTATAATTCACTGTTTAATGAGCGGCCAGCTGGTCAGTCAAAGTCCTGTTATTGCTGTTAATTGGATCTAATTTATTTTGCAGGCCGTCCTCTGTTTGCATGTGTTTAAATTAAAGAGAACCATGGATAAACGAAAGCTAATTTAGAGACTGGAAACCAAACGTCACAGCAGGAGACAAATCAGCTGTGAAAGAATCATTCGTCATCCAAATACAAAATACAGAGGCTGAAATGTGCCAAAAGTTGGGACAACATTCCTGGTAAATGATGATTTGACCGCGGCCCTGTGGACAGTAATATAATTACTCAGTTTTGTGTCACTGTAAATTCAACATCTTTGAGTTTTAGATTTTTAGGTAAAAAAGGAAGCGTCTGAAAATGAGATATTTTGGTATTTTCCACCACTTTATAGATGAAATGATAAATTAGTCAATAATGTCAATATGTGTAGTTGCTGCATTAAATTAAAGAGACAAAAAAGAAGAAAGAATTTTGAATTAAAATTTTTCAAATTCAATTGTAATAGAACAAAGTGTTGTTGTTAAATCTTTTACTGCATCAACCTGCACAGTGACGACGGCCTCCACCCAGGGACTACAGGTGAAAATCATCTTTTAGCTTCATCTTTATCCCTGATAAACCAATAATAAAATCAAATTAAATGAAGCAAATGAAGTTCAGAAAATAACATTTGAGAGCTCTTTAAAATTTTAAATGTCAAAATAATTAAATACATTTTAACTGGCAGATGTAATTACAGGTCTATAGTCGTCTCCGTGGCACACTCGACACTCCATAGATTTCAGTTACAGAATGCTATTGTATAATTCCAGATGTTTTTTAAACGTTGAGCTGATAACTTCTCATGAGTCCATCCTGTAGCATCAACGGCACCGAAGACCATGATCCTAAGAACCATTTCTAAACTTGAGTTTCTTGCCACAAAGTATTTTTAAGAGAGAAAAGTCCTTTAATGGTTTTTTGTTGGGTTTCACTTCAGTTCCCAGTTTCATTTCTTTTCCCGGTCTCCAGGTGCCCCAAGTAAGCAAAAGTTAAAGAGAGCCCCTAGAAGTGTGAGATTAAAAAAGTTTACTCCTCCAGTTTACTTGGGCAATCCGCCCTGCAGATCTCCTTCCAGAGTGGTGCATTACATTACCCAGAAGTCCCAGGGGCAGAACACAGAAGGTCCTCATTCCTGGTCGTGGAGGAGGAGCGACACGGGGAACGAAACCTGTGTCTCTCATCAGCTCCTTCGTTTGTCTTCCACCTCTTCCATCCTGTTCAGCTTTCACTACGGTCTCTACAGCAACAGACTGCCGAACCACACACGCCGCTCGCCGGCTCGCAGCGCTGACCGGTCACACGCAGACAAATGAATTGGACTCTGAATCCTGTAGATACTGTTACCTCCTCTCTGTGAGCGGGAGCTTTTTTTAAAACCTCTGTGTCAGCGTTACTTTCAGAGCCTTTATTTAATCACTGCTGGCTATTGCTCATTGGAAGAGATCTTTGAACCATAATGGCGGTGATTCCACCGTGATGGGACATTTATCAAGATCTAATTTTGCAGCTTGGCACGCTGAAGAGTAAAGATAATGTTTCAAGTTGCAGAGAAGTCGCCATCTTAGGTTTCCTGCAGGAGATCATTGATAACCCGTGAGCCCTCAGCGCTGAGCTCTGCAGTGTGGTCTGCAGTCTGTTCCCCCTCTTGTTCGTCTGCTTGACTGTCCCACAGCGGGCACCCCTTAGCTGCTCCCGAGAACAAACAGCCTTCACTTTCTTTCCAGGGTGGCGTTCTCACTCTCAGATGTTTATGTTGTCGTTGTCATCTGCTGTCACTCTTCTTCTGCTGTCGTTCTCCCATGGCTCGGCCTCCAGTCATGGCAGGAGTGCTCCCCACAGGAACCTGGTGTGGAGAGACTGTTTCAGTCAAACATAAACATCTGACCGACCTCGCAAGAGTGAAAATACTAGCATGGCGCCCCAGAAAACTGCAGAGCAAGCTGCTTTTAAAGCAGAGCGACTTCTCTTCTAGTAGAATATGTGATGTGTCTGCACTGCGCCCTGCCTCTCCTCGCTCAGACACTCCTGAGCCAGTATTTCCTGAATCCATCCTTGTTCCAAAGTGTTATTGTAATCTTCAATCTGGCCTTTGGTCCTGAATCGTTGCCATGCTCTCATTTTCGTCCTGCGTCGTAATTGATAACACACTAATCTGGCGTGTTCCATCGCCTTCAGCCACTGATCTGCATCTAGAGTGAGACTCCGGCCGGGCAGCAAGACGCATGCGCTCACGTCTACTCCGGTTCCTCCTGTCAATGTTATGAAAAATCCTGCCTTGTGCATGAGAAACCCCCCCCCCTCCCAGAAAAATCACAGAATCTCTCAAATTCCCCCCTCCCCCCCTCCTCCTAGCTCATTCAGTCAGATCAGTGGGTTTGCCTAATAATTAGCTGTCCAACCCCGCTGCCTGCGTGTCTGTGTGTGAGTGTGGGAGGTCACCGGGTCACGCTCAGTCTGTGCTGTCTCATCCTGTCCCTCTCTCCAGAGGAGGGTCATCAGGACAAGGACAAGGAGACGCAGGAGGAGGAAGAGACGCAGGAGGACAAGGAGACGCAGGAGGACGAGGAGACGCAGGAGGACAAGGAGACGCAGGAGGAGGAAGAGGAGGAGGATGATGTCCTGGACAGGCATAAGTGCCAGGCTGCGCTGGCGTCGCTCCGACACGCCAAATGGTTCCAGGTGAGCACAGCTGGACTGACGACACGGCCTCAGTCTTACCCAGAATACCCTGCACTTTAACGAGCGACAGATAGATATGTTTTGAAGGAAACTCAGACTCAGTTTCTCATCAACATAATCAAGACACAGTTTTAATGAAGCTCAGAGCCCTGAAGGGGGGGGGGGGCACATAGATGGAGTCACGTTTGGAATAACCTCATAATAAAGTTTTTCCATCCGTCTGTTTTTATGCACATTTTCAGTTCTCATAAAAAGTCTCAGTGGAAAAATTGAAGGAAAATATTGTAAAAAGAAGTTTATTCACTGAAATGAAAAAGTTGCTGAATCAATATTCACAATCTGAAAAGGTGCAGTGGAAACAAACTTTAATAAATCTTGACGTACATGACGCACCTGACGATGAGGAAACTCTCTAAAAGTTAATGTAAATTCACTCTACATGTGAATCTGAATTTGATGAATCAGTATCCAGCAGTTACAAACATCGAGACTATAATGAGCACGTAGAGATGTGAGGTTTGAGTGCAGCTGCAGCTCTGCCGTCCCGACTGAGCTGAGAGTTATTCCACCACGGAGGGAACAGACAGTCAAGGTCAAGTGAAGCAGTGAGCAGCTTCCCTCAGGGAAGGACGGCTAAATGCCAGGTAGAGTCGGAGTGAAGGGCTGCACGGTGACTGCAGGTGAGGCGGAGCACGACAATCTTGTTTCATTATATTCAGACAGGACTAATACGACCCGGGAACCTCGGCTGATTTAGTGAATTAGTGACGTCGGTCTCATCCATCACCACGTCTGTAAAGTAAATGAAAGAAGCTGGATTCAGCTGCTGTATTTATTTAGTTTGATAGTCTTCCTGAGCAGATTGAAGTGTCAGTAATCTCCAGCATGATTTGTTTTTGATTTCTTCTTCTTCTGGTTGTTCAGTTACTGTTCTCCTGCTACATTCTGCAGACACTTCCTGTTAGCTTTGGTTGAACCTTGCGAGGAGGCGTGTGAAAGCATCTTGTGAACAAAGTCGTTTTTCAACATTTTTTTGATTCATTTCACTAAAAGCAGAGGAGTCCTGTCAAAAGGTCGTGTGTTTTCTTAGGACTGTAGGACATAGGACACAAGGGAGACATGTCCCAACCCTTCCTGAGGGATGTCCCCCCCTCAATATACCATTGTAAACCTGACTGTCAATTAAAGTAAAATAATAATTAGCACTGAAAGCACTTGAGAAAATTATAAATGCAATTTACAGAGTGCTTCACAGTGGTTTGGTCCACTTCCTGCTACCTTGACCCCACACACACTCCTCTCTATCTAGTTCTGACAAAGCTGTAAACAATAATTATGAGAGAAATAAACTGCAATAAACTGACTTGTAGCAATAAGATGATTGTATCTTAATATTGATGAAAGCCTTCGTGGTTTAAAAACACATTTCTGTTCCCAATGTTTCATCATAGGATTCTTTTGTTTGATATTTCTAAAGCCAGACCTTCACAATAAAAGTCTTTTAATGGACTCCAGAAACAGTTAATGAAGAGGACACGGCTCAGTGCCACAGACACTTTCGATCATCACTTCCTGCTGACGACATCCAGTCTAACGCTTTAATTAAAAACTCTTCCTGTATTTAACTCTGCAATGAGAACGACGAAAAGTTCACACAAGAAAGACAAAGACTCATTATTACACTTCTGTTGGAGTAAATTTACCATCAAACATTTAGTTTAATGAAACTTTCCATATTCCTCTGTTGAACCTTGTATTTTATTCTCAAAGAAAAGATAGAAATCCATCGCAGCAACAAATAGAGAGCGTGATACATGTGGTTTATGTTGAGCTTCCCTCGCTGTCGGCCGTCATCTGTCACCATCTTCCTGTCGTCGGTTCCCTCATGTATCTACGTTTGTGGTTTGTTTTCATTGTGTCAGAGATGATATATGTCTGTTATATATTGTACGTCTGTGTTTCTGCTTCATATGTTTCAGTTAATGTCCAACACTGCAGCAGCGCGTCGTCTTATTTCTTCCATGTTTCTATTAATATCGACATTAATCTCATTTTATCAGTAGTTTAGTTTGTGTTGTGAGACTTTTTGCTGCATCTGAAATAGTATCTGATAATGTAATGATGCTGTTACTCACTTGTTATGTTGTTATTGTTCTGCATGATTATAAATGATCTCAATATCTTTGTTATTTCAATATCTAACATCAGTAATATCTGTAACACCTGTCCTGGGACTGCAGAAGAGAAATAGCCTCTTGGCCGAACAAACAAATGAAAAATGAAATCACTGCAGCTTCTTGTTTTTTTCTGCTGCCAGCAGATCGTTCTCTTTTCAAAGAAAGAACATTATCAAGTGGAACGTGTATAACTCACAGTCTGACATCGGTTTTAGCCAGTAAAGTGAAATTTCAGGCGATGTGAAAACCCTCTCGCAGTGCTGGACGCTCGTATCTGAGAGCGTGGAAAAGAGTCTGTGCTGCTCAGCCGGGCTGCTGCCATCTTGTTGAAATGCTCCTCGTGCTGTCAGTAAGTTTGGTCTGTCTGTCCCCTCAGGCCAGAGTCACAGATCTCAAGTCCTGCGTCATCATCTTGAGGGTCCTCAGAGACATGTGCAACAGACTGCCTGTGTGGCAGCCTCTCAAAGGATGGGTAGGTGCTTGTTGTCACAGCAGCATAAAGATCTCACACTCAGTAGACAGCAAACTGTGAGTTACATGTTTGCCTGACGTCAATGTGCAGGTTGTGTTGTAAACTCTGTGAATCATGACTGTAATTGATTTAGTTAGTGTCTTGTCTCTCTCTGCCGTCTGCAGCCTCTGGAGCTGATCTGTGAAAAGGCCATAGCCACCTGTAACCGGCCGCTGGGTCCAGGTGAGGCCCTGCGCCGCGTCATGGAGTGCATCGCCTCAGGGATTCTCCTGCCAGGTCAGTGACGACTCCTTCACCGCAGCCTCCGAGCTCCGTGTCGTCTGAGTTTCTTTGTCCCTTCAGACTCTGGGATACAAACAGACACCGTTTATGAGCCCTGGTGTCTGGTGCCGTTAAAAACTGCTGTAAAACTGCTTTAAAAGTTGATTTGCTGAGTGAAATTTAGAGGCAGTAAATGCATTTTTTAAATTATAATCATAAACGTGTACAGGTTGATGCTGTGTGGTTAGATGTGCATTATGCTCCTCATACATGCAAAAACATCTCTGCCGTTCTATCTATTCTGTCTCACACACACGTCTCTTATTTCTACTGGATACCCTCCGCAATTATTATCATTATTCATCTTTTAGAAAGAGGCAGCACACGTACAGAACTTACAGAAAGACATGGATGGAGGTGAATAAGTGCAAAATGAAGACGTGTTTGCTCAAGGTCCATAAATCTTGTTCACATGAAGTTGTAGGACTCGTTCTCGGTAATGGAGGAAGACAGGAAGAGGAAAAAGGACATAATCGGTTTAAAGAAAGAGAAACTCAGTGGACATCTGTTCTCTGACATGGACTGTCGAGTTTAGACTGTACAAACACAGGAGTCAGATTTTTGCAGATGACTCAAAGAAATTCTGGCAAACTGTCAGATGAGTCAGGGAGACGAGCCACGGCTTTGGCCAGGCCACAATTAGCAGGGGAGGTGAACTTCTAACCTTGACTGTTGGGCGCTTTGAAGACTTGAGGAGGCGGGGGGGGGGGGGGGGTCTGTTGAACCGTCTGTTGAACATTTGAGGCAGAAGTCGACGCTGACTCTTTCCCCAACTTTAAAATATCTTGGAGCACATAAAGAAACGTTTACCAGCTTCTCTGAACTTGGTGCATCCGTTTCCTGGTCGCGCTGCTTTACTCTATACAACGTTAGAAAAATCCGTTCTGACCTGCCTCAGTATGCCACTCAGCTCTTGGTCCAGACCACGGTCATCTCTCACCTCCACCGCGGCGGCGCCCTTCATGCAGGTCTCCTTTCACGCGCAGTGAAACCTCGATGGTCCTGAGTCACGTTGCACGCACCCATGTCCGCTCTCACCCAGTGGCAAGGCTCCGTGTTTGGGTGACACACTGTAGGCCGGCTCCGGACTTTTCCAGCTCTTGGTTTGTACCGTTAGCTGTTGAACTGAGCTGAAACACAACTGTTTGCCTCCTCTGAAGGATGCGGCCTCTGAATTGCGACACAGCTTGTGGTGTGGGTGTTCCCACCTCTGAAACCAGGCAGGTTGTCCCTCAGGTGTCAGCGTCAGCGCTGAGCCTGCTGGGAAAAAGTGACATGTTTTAAAACACAGAGTCAGTAGCTCTGCAGATTCAGTCCTCATGGAAAACGGTCTAAAGCCGGTCAAGTTTGGTTTTTTTGAATGATACATTTTGAAATGGTTGATGTTACTGAAAGTGGAAATGAGGTATTTGATGGTATTCTCTCTTAACATGGGCTCATGAGGTAAGAAGCTTTAAAAGTAAAATAAAAAGATTGGTATTATGTTGACAGTCAGTCTTTTAACTCCAGCATAGTTTTTCTATTATTGTATTATGAAGAAAGGTGTCATGTAGGCAGTGTGTGATATTCCCGCTGTTCAATACATTAAACCCTTTTAATCTTGTAGACGATGAAAGTCATGCTGACAGAAATTAATATATTTGAGCCGTCAGTGGTGAGAGACCGTAGTGAATGACTCTCAGCTGAGAGCAGCGAAATGAAATTACAAAGTTTGGCACTGAAATTAAAACCAGCAAGGACACTTGAAGAACGACGTGAAACCTTCTCATTTAGATAAGAATAGAAAATGTGTTATTGAATCTGAAGGAGCAGAGCTGGACGCCTGTCACCACATACAGTATTTAAAATGATGATCCACTGTTTGTGATCAAAGACTGATTGATCAGTGCGTCTTTACAGCAGGAGCACGTTTCCAAAGGCACTCGTACGACATAAGTGATGTACCTGAAGTGCAGCGGCTGTCAATCAGTTGCTGACGTCAGAAAACTGGCTCAATGTTTCAACGGCTTTCAGGTGGATTACTTTGGTTCAGACAGTCATGGTTCTGACTGTGGTGACGTTTCCTCTTGCGTCACCGTGACGTTCACATCAGCTACTGGATGGATTTCCATTAAAGTTGGTTCATACTTTCTCGTTCCCCTCAGCGTTAATTATAATGAATCTGATGATCCTCTTAGTGCCATCATCAGCTGAACTAATAACATGACCATCAGCCTCAGCTCTACTTGTTCAATGCTAATTAATAAATGTTAGCATGCTAATAACACGCTAACGATCACGGCTATCAGATATCAGATGTGCTCCCTCCATCTCTACTTTTAATCTCAGTTAATGACACGTATTTATTCACTGGCCTTTCAGTCTGTCGTCATGTTCTTAATTGTGTATTTGCTCCTTGTTGTTTTCTTGCCTTTGTCAGTATGTGTATATGTTTTTGTAAACAGTATATGTACTATGCTTTATGTTTTACTTATTTTATACATTAGTTTTACTTACTTTTATTTACTTTTATTTCCTTTGTGCAGCACTTTGGTCAGCTCAAGCTGTGTTTAAATGTGTTGTAGAAATAAAATTCACCTGAAAGTCGACTAGCAAGCTAAACTAAGATGTTGAACATGGTGAACATGACACCTCCTGAATATCAACATGTTAGCATTTAGCTCAAATACAGTGCAGCCTCAGCTCTATTTGATTAGTGCTATTCAGTTTATATTAGCATGCTAACAAGCTAAACTAAGATGGCAAACATTACACCTCCTGAATATCAACATGTTAGCATTTAGCTCAAACCCAGTGCAGCCTTGTGCCACATGGCTACAGCGTGGCTACACACTCTTAGTCTTGTTAGTGGATTTCCAACCATTTCCATTGTTTTTCTGAAAGTATTTGGACAACTGAAGAAAATGCGTCCTGACATCCAGTTGCATAACGTTCCTGTTAGCTTGTGAAACGGAGCCTTTTCTCAGAGATCTTTGAGTGAAACAATACAGAAACAAGACATAAAAAAAAAAAAAGCTGTCACTTGAAGGAAACATCAGGCGTCTCTGCTCCCTGCTCCACTTTCCCCATGGTAACAAATAAAAATCATATATGTAAAGTTGAAAAAAGGAAACGAGCCCCGGGACTGAAAACAAGGTTTTAAAGTAAGAAAGCAAATAAACTAAGAAGCCGACGAGCACAGAAACAGCTTTTTACTCCCTGGAGAAACATGAAGAAAAATCTTTAATGAATGTGTTTTAGGATAACCCTGGTGTCTGGCTGTAACCTCGTTACACACAGGGTGTCAACAGTGATGCAGTATATTATCTCCCACTCTACAGCGCAGTAATGATTTCCAAATTGGGGTACAGACTCCCTGAGGGCTCCTCGACAAAGTCCCAGTGGATTCACAGGAACATGAAAGATGGTCTAGTTTAACTTTTTACTTTCATTCAGAAAGTCAGTGCAGCGATTGAACACAGGTGTACACTATTATTACTCTGTATTATCTAAACATTTATCTTCTGAGATCCCACTGACAAATTTTCATCCAACATCTCTCCATGTGAAAAATGTTTCTTATTGAACTCTGATAAATAGTGTGTTTTCCTGTCAAGTGAAATAAAGCTGAGTTCAAAGCACAGGTGCTTCTGCAGTCTGAGTCAGAGCCCGGCGTGGAAGCACTGACGTGGTTCTGTTGTTTTTTTCTTTATAGGAGGTCCAGGAGTTCACGACCCCTGTGAGAGGGAACCTACAGACGTCCTGTCTGAGCTCAGCGCCCAGCAGGCCGACGCCATCACACACAGCGCACAGGTCAGTCCCTCCACACAGCAGCTCACTTTACCCTCCAGTCACTTTTACTGCTGACAGCGTCATCTTCTTCTTCTGCAGTGACGGAAGTGAAATCTTAAACCTGCAGCGTTTCTTTACTCTATTAGCATTAACATCAGCAGTGTTTCTGACATTAGTGGTTCTAGATCATAATATGGCTGCAACTAATGATTATTTTCCATTTTAGCTACTCTGTGGATTATTTTCTCAATTAATCAATTAATCATTTGGTCTAAAATTTCACAACAAATGGAAATCAACAAAATAAGACACAAAAACACGGAGAAGAAAGTGCACAATCGTCCTTGGTTAGTCGACCTGAGGGACTGTAGGTTTCTATATGAACACAACAGTTCAGTGATGGACCTGGGGGCTCCGCCATGAACAGCCTGATGGGAATTAAGATTTTATATTGATTATAAATTCCACTGGCAGCCAATGGACAGAGTCCAACACTGGAACAATGTTCTCCCTGCTGCAGCATTTTGACCCGTCTGCAGACGAGCTACAGAGCTTAAAGAATTACAGTAATTAAGATGTGGAGACACAAAAGAATGAATTAGACAAAATATGATATGAAATGTTTCTTATCTGTAAAATGCCTGATTGTACAACCTTCTTAACATGTATGGAAACATGTAGACCTGTGATCACAAAATGCCCAATGGTAACATATCAATAGAAAATAAAATAGGACCAAGAACAGATCCATGAGGCGCTCCGAAGTCTACAACAGCAGCGTCAGACGCTTCAGCTCCGGCTGCTTCTGAAAAATATCTGTTAGATTGACAGAATCTAAACCAATAATAAGGGAAATTAAAATTTCGGTTTATACCCAAAACACAAAATACCATAATATAACTATGTATTAAAGAAAAGTGAAACAACTATATTTAAAACCTGATAATGCCGTATACCTGGACTGTGTTGGAATATTAAATTTTGGATATTTCCCAAGGATATCTCTGTACTATGCCTGACTGAAAGTTTTCAGAAATACAGTCGGCAACTACTTTTTAAAAAAATTCTTACATAAAAGGTTTTTTCATTTTGAAATGGGTGAGAAAATTACTGCACAAACTTGAATCCAGATAATTTTTTTAAGAAGGGGCAGAACATCAGCCAGCTTAAAATAAAAGTGTGATAGCATTCATTTATTAACTGCTCTCCCACTGGGGCAGTTGGAGGTTTAATGCTTGGCTCAAAGGCACTTAGACAGTAGCTATTAAGTAATATAGGCGCATTTCCCACCCACATTATCCAGTCTGCTCCAGGGGTCTGAACATTAACAGCTTCCATTAACAGACCCCCGTGTCTCACCTCTGGGCCACAGCTGCACAGGTTCTAACAGGTTGGTTCTGAAAGCTCAAATTTAATCTCTGCGGACAAAAACATTTAGAAAGTTCTTGTGTGATTTCAGTTTTCAATCCAAGTTGGTAATTTTTAAGTATTTTTTCAGGGATCTTAAGAGATCCCCCCCCCCCCCCAAGACCATTATAAAACTTCCCTTCCTGTTTTCTTGCTATAAAACCTGCCGCAGACTCTCACTGAGCAGAACGTAATCATTAGTCAGGCCCAGAAAGAAGGAGTCAGCCTCAGCCGTGCCACTCAAGAGACCTTGAAGCATCTCGCTGGGGTGCGCTTCCACGCCGCCCACCGCACCAAAGTCAGCGTTTCTTCCAGGAAATCAGACGATTAACGCTCCCTCCTGCTACACTGATTGAAGGAGGGTTATTTAAAGCCAGCGCTTGGCCTCCCCGGTGAAGCCCCGCGCTCACGTCAGCACTATAAATAGCTGAGTGGCCGCAGAAGCCCCAGACTCTGACCTCTGATAAGCAGCCCCTCAGTGCCACGGAGGCTTGAAGAACTGGCAGCCTAATTAGCCACATAATGAGCGTGGGAATACTCTTCCTCGTTTACACCCACACCAGCACTACTACTACCACCGCTGCTGCCACTGCACAGCACAACAAAGTCTGCCCCCGGGCGGGAACTGTGGTCTCAGCGCTGAGAAACACAGAGACGTCCTCAGATTCATGGTTTCCTCTCTCTCTCTCTCTGTGGCGCTCGCTCGCTCGCTCGCTCGCTCTGCTCCTGCCTCTGTTTTCTCTCTGGAGTTGGATGAAACGGGCCTGAAATGGAAATCTGGGAATGTTATTTCCTTCTTTTTCCTTTCCTCCTTCATTTTTGCCCACTGAGTATTTATTCATCTCCTCTATGATGCACCAAGTTTCTCCCAACAGAATTATCTGGTTTACACAAACGTTGAGCTGCTCACACGAGTTTCCCAGATAATTAAAGCCTATTGATCGCAGAATAAATGGTATCTCTGCAGCCTGTTTATTTCTCTGATCTCCTGTGAGTGCACAGGGGCTTTTCTGCAGTCAGTGATGTGCCCTTATTCTGTCTCTCTCTCTCTCTGTGTGTGTGTGTGTGTGTTTTTCAGCATGCGTTACGCCTCCTAGCCTTTGGACAGCTTTACAAGGTCTTGAATATGGGTCCTCTCCCTGCCAGCAAACCCTCACCGAGGCTGTTAGAAGGTGTGTGTTTTCTTATTGTCTGTTCCTTTTCATGTGGATCTGTGTGAGTGTGACAGTTTGTCCGTGTGGGTTTGTGTATGTTTTCATCTGTGTGTATCCATGTGTGTCTGGACTTTTATCTCCACGCTATATTCTACTTCTTCTACTTCTCCTGCATCTATTCTCGTCTGTGTAGACGCGTTCTGGGAAAGGATCATTGTACTAACTAATAATAATGACATGTTTAGTGGTGTGTGTGTGTCCCTCAGTATGTGTGGGATATGTGATGCTTGATCTAACCTGTGATCCCTCTGCAGGCGGCTGTCAGAAGAGGCTTCGGGAGGACGCCGGATCAGATGACAGAGACTTCATCAAAAGGATGAAAGGTGACTTCAACCATCGACTCGCTTGTTTCAAAGAATCACGATTCACTCTGAAATCCTCTTCCTCTCGCCTCACAAACCTTAAGAGAACAAATAACTAAAGCAGACTGATGCATCAGGCCAAAAGCAGCCGTATATTAAATACTGTGTTTAGGATCGAAGTGCAGACACGCAGTGGCAGGAGGGCGAACTAATGCAAGTTCACAATCAATACCATGAGACAGGATCCTGAAACTCTGGAAGGTTACTCTGGTGCTTTTATCCTCCTTGAGATGATTGTGAAGAACTGCAGAAAAACATAGTTGACATTAAAAAGTAATCATCCAAAAACATGCACTTGCAGTTTGCTGTCTCCTGCTGTGTTGCACGAAATGTTCAACCGTTTTCCAACCGTCCTGCATTTTAACGAGCAGTGTGTTTATTTTTGACACGGTGCTAATGTTCGTGTTGCTGTTGGTGTCGGTCGGGAGGAAGTAGCTCCAGTTAGTCAGAGCTGCTGGCATTTAACTAAGAAACTCTTCGTGGCTCCAGGTGTTTTCTATTATTTTGTCCACCCCATTCATATCAATGAAAATTGGAAAAAATAACAGAAACAAAAAGAAAAATGATTCAGATAATCAGAAAAGTGCTGAATATTGCATCTGTAATTTGAACTATTTTCAGTGTTTTTTCAAGTATTTTTTTTATGGGTGGAATTCAAACTAAAAGAGACGTTGCTGCTATAAACAGTAATCTCATCTAAACAGTTATAAGTGACCAATGACTTGGTTTGTTTGGACTCTTTGTTGCTTTGATTAAGAGGCTTTTTCCACCAAGTTTAGATTAAAAACTGAATTTTGTTGAATGGAAACAGCCAAATATTACATGTAAACACAGAATATTGTGAATCAGTTGTGTTTTGGTCATGTGGAGTCTGACTTCCCAGGAGAGAACTGAGTAAGTGTTTGTCTCTTAACAGCAGATAAGTGGATATTGATTGAGGACTTCGCTCAGTTGTAGCTAATGACAAAGACAAAAGGCTGTGGTGTTCAGTGTGTGTGTGTGTGTGTTTGTGTGTGTGTGTGTGTGTGTGTGTGTGTGTGTGTGTGCTGTACAGCTGATAACGACAGTTGAGTGTAAACGTGCTGCTCTCTGACAGGGTCTGAGTAAAAGATAGAGAGGTGAATGGGCAGAGCTGAGCTTTTCTTAGAGATCAGGAAGCTGCGGTTTGAGCAGGATCAAAACGACCTGTCAGGCAACCTGCTGTCAGCCGGGATTCACTTCACTCTCCGTGTCAGGCGCGAGAAAACACCCCGACCCCGCCTGAGTCCGATCCATTGTGGGCCAGTGTTTGAAATTCAGCAGCCGTGTCTGGTATCTTGACGAGATCATATTAGGAATCCAGTTCAGTGCATTGAATTGTGTCACTGGCTCAGACGATAAGTGTATCACAGAGTGGCATCACGTCACCCGGCTGCATGAGACATGTTGAAATTCTTCAAGCACCTGTTGCAGCAGCAGCAGCAGCTTTCAAGTGAAATGTTTCTACGAAGCAGAAAATTGTGTGAAGTTATCAGATGTCTAAATAACTGCAAGTGAGAGAAGAAGAAAGAGTCAGAGTTTATCAGGCATCGGTCTGCTCCTGTGTTCAGGTGCCAGTGTCTTAATGTTGTAACGACGAGTCCAGAACAGCATCAAGGTCAAACTGTCCACCAGGTGTGCATCAGGACCACAGACAGGTTTATTCGCTCATTATGTTGTCAAGAGAAATTCAGATTCCTGTCAGGAGGAGAAACTGAAAGGAAGTAAAGATGAGACTTTAATGATCCCTGATGTTACAGCAGCACAGAGGCAGACAGAGGATCAAAACTGAAATGAACTAAATAAAATATAAGAGTTTAAAGACCCTGTGAGGTTAAACAGACAGGTACATGTCAGTGCAGTTATTGTTTGTCTGCAGATTTGTCCCATTTACCAACCCAGTCAGCTGCAGCAGCTCAATCTAACTCACAGATTCAGCAGCGCTTACACTTCCTGAGAATATAATTATCTCCGTTCTCCATCGTGAATAAATCTGCTCAGAAATCTCTGGAAAAAAAGGTTCCTCTGATCACTTCAGAACCTGCCTCAGAATCATCACATGTGACGTCCGTCTGTCCATGAGCACGTTTCAAACAGGAAGTGCTGATAGTGAATTTGTCATACCTTTAATGGCGCCTGTTTGACAAAACTGATGAAATGACCAGGAGATGTTGGGGGGGTCACACTTATTCACTGTGTCCCACTTGGAAAATACCTTGTTTTAGAATCTATAAGTCAACTCAGGAAATATTTATGTAAAACAGTTCAGTAGTGCACGTTCAGGGGCCTGATGTGTGAACTATATACAGAATATATATGAATAATAAATAAAATATACATAATGATATAAACAAGTATAAAAGCATATGTAAAATGCACAATATATGTTATAAAGCTATATAGTATACTATATATAAGAGAAATGGAAGAGAATACCATGATAATTCTTATAGTATAATAATATACAAATAGAATATAAGCAGTATAAAAAAATATGGATGTAAAATGAAATAATAATAATAATGGTAACTCTGTATAAAATCAATTTGACGATCTGCGGGTAGTTCTTTCAGCACACAGTAAATTCACTAAGCAACAGTTATTGATGTGGAAACACTGATTGTTCACCACTTAGCTGTCTAGAAAACTTTTCCCTGCGAGTCAGCAAGAGTCAGCTCTCACTGAGAGCCCCTCATCATCATCATCCTCATCATCATCATCCTGGTTGTCATTATCCTCATCATCATCATCCTCATTGTCATCATCATCCTCATCGTCATTATCCTCATCATCATCATCATTATCCTCATCTTCATTGTCATCCTAATTGTCATCATCCTCATCGTCATTGTCATTATCCTCATCATCATCATCATCCTCATTGTCATTATCATCCTCATCATCAGCATCCTCATTGTCATTATCATCATCATCATTATCATCCTCATCATCAGCATCCTCATTGTCATTATCATCATCCCTAATCCTCATTGTCATCGTCATTATCCTCATCATCATCCTCATCATCATTATCATCCTCATCATCATCCTCATTGTCGTCCTCATTGTCATTATCCTCATCATCATCATCATCATCCTCATTGTCATTATCCTCATCATCATCCTCATCCTCATTGTCATCATTATCCTCATTATCATCATCATTATCATCCTCATTGTCATCATCCTCCTCCTCATCATTATCATCATCGTCCTCATTGTCATTATCCTCATCATCATCATCCTCATCATCATTATCATCATCCTCATAATCATTATCATCATCCTCATTGTTATCATCATTATCATCATCCTCATTATCATCCTCGTCTTCAATGTCATCCTCATTGTCATTATCCTCATCATCATCCTCATCTTCATTGTCATCCTCATTGTCATTATCCTCATCATCATCCTCATTGTCATCATCATTATCATCCTCATCATCATCCTCCTCATCATTATCATCATCATCATTATCATCATCCTCATTGTCATTATCCTCATCATCCTCATCTTCATTGTCATCCTCATTGTCATTATCCTTATGAACAGAAGGAAAAGCCTTTGGAGCTTCGACGCCGACAGGAAGTTGGTCTATAAGAGTAAAGTGCTTCATATTAGAGGAACCTTAGACACCGGTGGTGATGAAGAGTGGGACGTCTTCATGAGAGAAAAACTACTGACCGGATGGTTTGATTGGAGAGGGTCAGGTGAAGGGGTGGAGGTGGGTCACAGATTCTGATAGCTTACGAGCGATTGGCCAAAGGTCGGCGTGTCAGGCTGTGATTGGGTGAAGACGAGAACGAGCTGCTGGAGCTGAGAGATGGTGGGAGGCGTGATGGTGACCTTGAAGGCGAGGAGGAGACAGTCCTAAACACCAGAGGAACTGAATTCATTGATTGTTTCCATCTCTGCAAGAAATCCTGTAGTTCACTAGCTCTGACCCAAATCAGTGGAGGAGATGTTCTTGCTGTGTTTTGCTCTCCAGCTTCAGTTCGGCTTCTTTTCCTCTCAACAAGAACCTGAAGAATTTATCGCAGGAACTGAGGAAACAAATATCTGAGAATCTGAAGTGACAAAAGTTTCAACAACGTGATGTCACGCTGTTTTTCTTCTTGCCGTTGAGATATTATTCCTTGTTGATCATCGATCACCAGCCTGTGATCATCAGGTGATTGGTTCAGTCAGGGAGGTTTAGTCTTGGATGTGTTCACCCTCGCTCTTTGGGAACAACCACCTGCTCCCGAGTCGTGGATTCTAATACCAGACATCCCAGTGTGGGAAGGTCAGGAGCCGTTCAGCTGACACCTGCAGAGTCCGAACTTGGAGGTGTGTCAGATTCCCAGCACAAACCAGACCAAGACCACTTCCTGTGAGGGTTCTCAGTTGGTCTGTTTTTGTTGCTGTGTTCAGATCGTACAAATCCGAGTGTGAGGTTTAGAAAATTCCCTAAAATACAACTAAACATTCCTCCACTGATGACTACAGTCACCCCCCCCCCCCCCCCCCCTCCTCCCTCTCACTCCTGTCTGTCGATGTCACAGTAATTAAATTGGCCCTCACTGGGACGATCGTCTCCGGCAACTCTCATCTGCTTCCAGTTCAAAGGAGAGAGGCAGAGATAGAGAGGGATTAATACTGCAGGCTGCTGCCACGCAATTATCTCACTGCCTCCCACCACACACACACACACACACACACACACACACACACACACACACACACACACACACACGTACATACACAGAGCGTTAACACCTCCCCCTCTCTCCCTCCCAGCACCTGTCCATCAGCACCTTCACATTCATCTTACGCTGCGTCTCCATCCATATTCATAGTGAACCACACTCCAGTGTTAAGTGTCTGTCAGAGCCTCACAGTCATTACACACACACACACACACACACACACACACACACACACACACACACACACACTCAGTGACTGCAGGACAAAAGACAAGTGTGTGCAGAAGGTGCCGGATGATTTACAACCTCAAGTGTTCTCTAAGTGACTCCAGCTCGACAGAGCGTCGACATCAGTGGATGACTGTATGGAAAAAATATTTTAATCACTACCTCAGTATTTCTCAATTATTCAAGATCAACCTGAGTATTTAAAGTTAATTGATACAAGCATCAAGACCGATCACCGCGGCGCGACTCTGCTGTCCCGTTTCAAATGTCCTTCAGATGCGTCGTCCTTTACGACATATGACTACACTTTTAAATCTATGTGTTGTGTTTCAGCTCATCTCAACAGCTAACTGTTAAAAGCTTTTGTGAAAAAGAAGTTACGCGTTGTTAAGGTTGCTAGGCGACAGGAGAGGAGCGGAACCATGACAGAGGTCAGAGGTCAAGATCGTTTCACAGCGTCTCGTACACAACGATCATCAGTACACATCATGTCTGCATGTTTAATATACATAAATCTTTTGGAAGACTGGGGCTCCATAATGAGCAGTTCACTGACATTCATCATTCAGGATTTTGCCATTTTTCCATTTCCAGAAATGGAAAAATGAGCAGCACAGGTTGGAGGAGGTGGTGAGTATCTCCAAACACACCTGTAAACACCTGTAGATACTGGTGAAAGACACCAGGGAAAGATGTGTGGAACATCTGGCGCATCTGGTCTGAAAGAGTTTCCTCTGAAACTTTGTCAAGTTCAGTAAACGTCTTCTTTTCCTCCGGCTGCGGGAATATTAAAGGTCAGGACTGTCGGCTCTCATTTTAATTCAGTTTGTTGACAGACGAAACAAAATGAAGCGCATTCTCAAAGAACAGCTGACTGAGCTGGACTTAAAGCGAAACGCAGCTTTATAATAGAGACATAAGGTTTGTTATAATAGATGTCACCAAGTGTCACGGTTTCATTTTCAATTCATCTGTGAGACATTACTGCTCGGAGGCTCTGGGGAGGCGGAGAGCCCTCCTCATCTCTCGTCAGCGTGGAGGTGTGAAGTGGCTCCGACTCCCAGTGTGTCATCAGCGTGACACCAGGGCTCAGTCCCATCTACTGCCTATTAGCAGAGAGAGAGCTCAGCCAATCAAACGGCGTTTGAGACTTCCTGTATTCATGAGTGGAGCCAGCACGCCGTCTGATTACTTATGTTGAAGAAAATTCACCCAAGTCCTTAGTTTCAAGTTTGCTGTAGTGATGCAAGGAGATGCAGGATACGGTGAGCCAACTGACACAGAGCGGGTCTGAGGCAGTAGACTGACCCAGAGTGAAGGGCAGGGGGCAGTTATACAGTTCAAGACAATGGGATGTAGTCTTTGTAAAATGTAATACATACCTTAGGCTAGGTGACAATCCTTCGTCAGTACAAATAACTCAGCTACTTGAACTAACAGAGTACTCGCCTTTGAAACACTTAAGTATTCAAACGTACATTTCACTTTATGTCAACACATTGTTGTATTGTTACAGGGTATTGACAGAACCTAATGACTCTGATGCAGCTGACTGAATGTCTTGATTCACTGTAGAATCTCTAGAATAAAGTTTGTAGAATGTTCTACAAAGACTTTAGTAATAGTTATAAAACAACTGATTCAACAAAAGGACAGTCATATCTGGAATAAGACAAACATCTGATACTGCGACATGCTTTCTAGAGTTGGACAGCAAATTTTGTAGGTAGTGATGTATTTTGTGTTAAACGCTGCAAACATTTAAAAGCTAATGGAATCTTAATTTAATTTAAATTCCAAATGGACTTGAAGCATCTTCCGCCTCATCTTTATCTGGCATAGCCGTCGTTAGGACAGTGCCAGGTTCAAACTGAGCTGGTCAAACATGCAGCAACATAACATGACTGACAGTGTAGAAGTTTAACTGTCATTGCTTTGTTTTCTTTTGTTAGTTTGATGCAATGAACACATTGTATGATCTATCACACTTTACAAAACAAGAGAAGAGTCATTCATTGACTAAAAGCTCTACTTCAAAGTAAGAGTACTTCATAAAGATGTAGTAGAGTCAAAGGTACACTATTTGTCTTTTAAGTGTAGTGGAGTAAAAGTCAGAAGTTTCTGAAACAATAATGTTTAAGTAAAGTAAAAATACTGGAAAATATACTTAAGTACAGTACTGAAATACATGTACTTTGTTACTGTCCACCACTATGTGGGACCATGACTCTGAGAAGAGGAGCTTAGGACATCAGATCTGTAAGTTGCAAGTGTTGTTCCAATTAGCTTACAAGGTAGAGGTTGTGTTTCTACTGGTTCAGGTCTGGAGGAAATATAAGTAACAGGTTTGTAAGATGAGTTATAGTTTTGGGTAAATTTAACCAATATTTGACAAAGAATTAAAACGAATCCAAATGTAATCATCAGAACTTTGTCTTTTCTTCTTCCCTCCTCCTTTAATCGTCTCACAACCGCTCACATTTCTCTGGTGACCCTTTGGAGGGGCCCGACCCAAGGTTGGGACTAAACTAAAAACTAAATGACCATATGTAAAGTAATTACATCAGAAACATCAGTATTAACAATCTCATACACTGTACAATGATAAATCAGTCACGTTTTACTGAAGTATTTTTGATACTTTAAGTACATTTTACTGATAATACCGTTGTATTTTTACTTCCTTATTTTTAATGGAGTGGAGTCTTTTTACATTGTTGTACTGTGAAGACCTCCATCTCCCCACCGCCACCGTCTTTGGTTTGTTTCTGTTGGTAGAAGTGAAACTGTCGTTTCCAGGCGGCACAAACTCCTTTGATTTAAAACTGTGTTTGCAGATTCTTGAAACTTGTTTGTGTTTTCAGCCGAGTGAGATTTCTACCCACAAATCAGTTGTAGGAAATATTATAGGAAACAAAACAGAGGCTCATATCTTCAATTTCTTTATTTATTTCATTTGATGGAGCAAAATTCCCAGTTCATGTCTTTTGCTACCAAATCAGTTGTTGCTCTCCCGCCCTGAATCTGTCCAGAAACGACACACATCAGACGGATCTTTAATCATCAAATATTGTCTATGAATAAAATAATAATAAAAAATAGCGATAGATGTACTGATAAGATTAAATAAAGTGGCCATAAACAGTCAGAGAGCAGCTGCTGAACACGGTGAAGCATTTAGCTGCTAAAGACACAGACGTTTCCTTCATATCAACATAAAAGCTAAAAGTGAGTTTCTCTCTTCCTTAAGTCCTCGACTGGAGGATGACGGATCCTAACCACCCCATGAACGCTCTGATGCGTCTGAACCAGATCCACCCGGGTCTTCAGTACCGCCTGCTGTCCCAGTCCGGCCCGGTCCACGCTCCGGTCTTCACCATGTCCGTGGAGATCCAGGGAACCACGTACCAGGCCACCGGGAACTCCAAGAGGACCGCCAAGCTCCAAGTAGCCCTCAAGGTATTTACAGAGTTTAAAGAATTGAAAGACTCAGTGAAATCTGACACAGTTCTGACTGACATCATTTCATCTTTTCTTCATCAGTATAAAACTGTATTAAAAAAGTAGATTTCATGACGTTCTGAGATGAGAACTGAAGTGCAGAACGTCTTCGTAACAAATACAAAGAAGGAGAGAAACAAAACGAGAGTGTCACATCCACGCTCTCACACTCCTCCATCATTCATACACTCATCCTGTTGTAAGTCCCTGCAGACACACAGGTGAAAACACCGTGGAGACACGTGATTGGATGATGCTCCTGAGTAAATATGACATGTTTTTTTAAAAAAAATTTTATTTAAAATTTAAGCACAAACTTTAAAGGCACAAATCAATTAAACATTTTCTGCATACAGTATTAAAGAGAAGGAAAACAAGAGCAGACTCAACCATGAGACGAGAGCTGGGAGGGAGGGTTTTAATCAAACAGCATAAACACATCTAATAAATGAAAGTTTTATTCCTGTCCTTCATACGTTGAAAAGATATTTCAAATAGATTTAATTCATTCTTCCAGATGTTCATTTGGAGCTCATGAATAACATCAGAAAAATGAAATAAAATGATTTAGCAGAAAATCCAAGTAGTTCTCTTTCATTGACGCTCGAGCTTTAACAGACGCAGAACTCCTGCTCAGATTCACACCGGAGGGAAAGATGTTGTTCAGGATCCACTGGAGGATTTATCCTGATGAAATCTTTTATGCAGAAAGTTGCTGCTGGATCGATTAAGGATTTTAAAGCTTTGACTTTAGCTGAGACAAATATTTTCTCTGCTCCTTCGTCCCCGTGCTCTCATACAACATTTCTTTTCAGCTGATTCGGTTCAAGTTCTGTTGACAAAACATCTCTAATAAACTCGTTACGTTCAAACCTTCAATACAGAGACGCCTCATAACTAAAACAATAAGAGACTGCACCAGAAACTAATGAATAAGTTCAATGGGGAATTGGGTTTTATTACTTTATTTTGTTCTCTAAATGAACAGATTAAATTGATCACACAAATCTCCTCAGTGTAATAAGTTTCCAAACTAACTTCCCATTATTAGTAAAGCTAAAACAATTAGTCAGTTAGTTTTTGACTGTTGATCAGACAAACAGACTCTGGGAAACTGATTGTTGTGATTGGTTTATTACTTTTTGTCCAAAACCACTGATCACAAAAATAATCAGCAGATTAATCAATAATGATAATAACGCTTCGTTATGCTAACAGGTCTCAGACTCGGACTTCTGCTGTAGTTTGTCAGCGAGACGTTTAAAGACGTGAAATGAACAGAACGTTTTCTTTTTGTGACAAAGATTTTATTGAAGTCCGACTGCTCACACTGTCTCTGTTTCACACACATTTTTTCCTTCAGTTACACGTTCACACTCCCAGTACAGCCAGTCCTTGTGCTGTTGATGGTGTTGATGGTGTTCATGGCGTTGATGGCGTTTATGGCCACTTCACTGCCTCACTACAGCAGCAGTGAGGTGGTCGACTGCCTTGCTCATGGACGGCTGAGTCACACATGATGACTTTTCTAATCAGACGAATGTTCAAATCTTTATTGTAAGGTAATGAAACGTGTGTGTGTGTGTGTGTGTGTGTGTGTGTGTGTGTGTGTGTGGTCTCAGGCGCTGCAGGCTCTGGGCTACGTGCTCAGCAGCGACGGAGACGTGGACTCTCTGAGCGCTGACGAGAAGTCAGATGGCGAAGGCAAGAACGACAGGATGTCGACCAGCTCCAGCTCCACCTCCATCACCTCCTCCACAGACGCACAGGAGGTGGGGAACACACACTCACACACACACACACACACACACACACACACACACACACACACACAGGGATTATTAACAAGTACACATGAGGTTCAGACTGATGCACAGACGGACAGTGGCTACAAACCTGTGAAGTGATGGAGATTCCTCACTATTCACAGCAGCACTTAAACACATCAGTGAGGTCAATTATGAAAGTGTCATCCTGCCAAAACAACCTGGACCCTGAACTGAAGTCATCTGGGAAAATATTTGATGACATTTGGATCGTTCCCACAGAAGTTTAATGGACTGATTATAAGTTACTATCAGCCAAGTTCATGTAATGTCATGGAGGAGGGGTTTTAGAAACCTTTGAATGGGGGGGGGGCAGAACAGGGCAACAATCAATGCATATTATTAGTAGTTAATGCAGTGTAACACCAAATAAACAACTTTAAATATTCTTATATCAACAAATATCAATAAACAGCTGCTGTTTGTAACATATGAATGAGACTCAAAACAAAATGGCCGCACACTGGTCCTGTCCACACAACTGGAAAGATAAAATGTTACCTCGAGAACCAATTGGTTTATATGTGTTAGAATTAAGAGGAGTTATTGTACATGAGATAAATGAAAACTTGAACCTGTTGCACCTCATATCTGTGACCAGAGAACGTGAGACCCGTGTGTCTGATTCTCTGTCTGTCTGCAGTCCAGAGCTCCAGGTCCGATCCTGACGGCGGGAGGTAAAAACCCGGTGATGGAGCTGAACGAGAAACGCCGCGGCCTCAAATACGAGCTGATATCAGAGAGCGGCAACAGCTACGACAAACGCTTTATCATAGAGGTACGAGAGCACGCACGCACATGCACACGCTCACTACTGCGTTTCATAGATTTCCTGTCTTCCTTTCAGAAGGTCTTATTAGAAATTGATGAGGGAAGGAGCTCGTTTGATGTTCGACTCCTCTGCGCTTCCTGCATTTCAAAAGTCTTTACACTTCTTATGAATGCCAGAGAAGACGCCGAACATGAAACAAATTTCATCCAATAAAATCAGCCTGAATCACTGAAGTTTATTTGGTTTTTACGTCTGAATTTTATTGTGGTGTTTTAGCCTGATAACCCGAATCTAACATCCTGAGTGACAAAACATTGTGTAATCTGATTCTGACATATGTTCTACTGAGAAACAGAAACAAAGATGTCTTATAGCCCCTGAATCCTCAGTGAGAACACGTCATATCTTTGTGTGGTGTGACAGGTGGAGGTGGACAAGCAGGTTTTCCGGGGGACGGGTCCCAATAAGAAAGTGGCCAAAGCCAGCGCCGCGCTGGCTGCCCTGAACAGCCTGTTCTCCGGCTCCAAGTCAACGACCAACAAGAAGAAACGGCCCAACCCTCCAGTGAGTGAATTAAACTGCTCCTGTAGTCAGCCTTAAGTGATCCATCATGTACAGTTGCTGATGTGTATTGAATTGAATTGAATTGAATTGAATTGAAGGCCTTTATTGTCATTGTAAGCTCTGCATACAATTAAATGTAGAGCATTGCTCCTTAATTGGTACATATGAATAAATCAACACAATAATACACAAAATAATTACAAAATTAAGATAAATCAAGGGCATAGGTTTGCTTATGGACATGTCCCTACCAATATTTTGGGAGGACATGTTTAATGTTTAATTTAAAGTATACTAAGACATTGTTATGACATTTTTGATGCCTTACTATACTATGACATTTTTCATGCCTTACTATATTATGATAGTTTTATGACATTTTTAATGCCTTACTATACTATGACGTTTTTATGACATTTTTAATGCTTATTATAGATATATTAATTACATTTTCATTCCTTACTATACTATGACATTTTTGATGGCTTGCTATACTATGACAGTTTTCTGACATTTTTAATGCCTTACTATACTTTGACATTTTTCATACTTTGCTATAATATGACGTTTTCATGACATTTTTTATGCCATACTATACTAAGACGTTTTTGGCATTTTTCTGCGATGCTATACTTAAACGTTTTTTGGCATTTTTCTGCCTAATTATATTACTTTGTCTCATTCCTTGCCATACTAAGAGGTTTTTATGACCTTTTATGCATTAATATACTATGATATTTTTTTGACATTTTATGCCATACTATACTTAGATGTTTTTTGGCATTTTTATGCCTCATTATATTATTTCGTCTAATGACTCACCATACTATGACGTTTTTATGACCTTTTATGCATTAATATACTATGATATTTTTTTGACATTTTATGCCATACTATACTATGACATTTTTGGCATTTTTCTGCGATACTATACTTAAACATTATTTGGCATTTTTATACCTCATTATATTATTTCGTCTCATACATTCACATACTATGACGTTTTTATGACCTTTCATGCCTTAATATACTATGATATTTTTTTGACATTTTATGCCATACTATACTATGACGTTTTTGGCCTTTTTCTGCGATGCTATACTTAAACGTTTTTTGGCATTTTTATGCCTAATTATATTATTTCGTCTAATGACTCACCATATTATGACGTTTTTATGACCTTTTATGCATTAATATACTATGATATTTTTTTTTGACAGTTTATGCCATACTATACTGTCTTGTTTGATGCCTGACCATACTATGACGTTTTTATGACATTTTATGCCATACTATACTATGACATTCTTGGGCATTTTTCTGCAATACTATACTTAGATGTTTTTTGGCATTTTTATGCGTAATTATATTATTTCGTCTAATGATTCACCATACTATGACATTTTTATGACCTTTCATGCCTTAATATACTATGATATTTTTTTAACATTTTATGCCATACTATAACTTTGACGTTTTGTGGCATTTTTATGCATCATTATATTATTTCGTCTCATACCTTCACATACTATGACGTTTTTATGACCTTTCATGCCTTAATATACTATGATATTTTTTTGACATTTTATGCCATACTATACTATGACGTTTTTGGCATTTTTCTGCGATGCTATATTTAAACGTTTTTTGGCATTTTTATGCCTAATTATATTATTTCGTCTCATACATTCACATACTATGACGTTTTTATGACCTTTCATGCCTTAATATACTATGATATTTTTTTGACATTTTATGCCATACTATACTATGACATTCTTGGGCATTTTTCTGCAAAACTATACTTAGATGTTTTTTGGCATTTTTATGCCTAATTATATTACTTTGTCTCATTCCTTGCCATACTAAGAAGTTTTTATGACCTTTTATGCATTAATATACTATGATATTTTTTTGACATTTTATGCCATACTATACTATGACGTTTTTGGCCTTTTTCTGCGATACTATACTTAAACGTTTTTTGGCATTTTTATACCTCATTATATTATTTCGTCTCATACATTCACATACTATGACGTTTTTATGACCTTTCATGCCTTAATATACTATGATATTTTTTTGACATTTTATGCCATACTATACTATGACGTTTTTGGCCTTTTTCTGCGATGCTATACTTAAACGTTTTTTGGCATTTTTATGCCTAATTATATTATTTCGTCTAATGACTCACCATATTATGACGTTTTTATGACCTTTTATGCATTAATATACTATGATATTTTTTTTGACAGTTTATGCCTTACTATACTGTCTTGTTTGATGCCTGACCATACTATGACGTTTTTATGACATTTTATGCCATACTATACTATGACATTCTTGGGCATTTTTCTGCAATACTATACTTAGATGTTTTTTGGCATTTTTATGCCTAATTATATTATTTCGTCTAATGACTCACCATACTATGACATTTTTATGACCTTTCATGCCTTAATATACTATAATATTTTTTTAACATTTTATGCCATACTATAACTTTGACGTTTTGTGGCATTTTTATGCATCATTATATTATTTCGTCTCATACCTTCACATACTATGACGTTTTTATGACCTTTTATGCCTTAATATACTATGATATTTTTTTGACATTTTATGCCATACTATAACTTTGACGTTTTTTGGCATTTTTATGCCTCATTATATTATTTCGTCTCATACCTTCACATACTATGACGTTTTTATGACCTTTTATGCCTTAATATACTATGATATTTTTTTGACATTTTATGCCATACTATACTATGACGTTTTTGGCATTTTTCTGCGATACTATACATAAACGTTTTTTGGCATTTTTATGCCTAATTATATTATTTTGTCTCATTCCTTGCCATACTAAGAAGATTTTAATGACCTTTTATGCCTTAATATACTATGATATTTTTTTGACATTTTATGCCATACTATACTATGAATTTCTTGGGCATTTTTCTGCCATACTATACTTAGATGTTTTTTGGCATTTTTATGCCTAATTATATTATTTTGTCTAATGACTCACCATACTATGACGTTTTTATGACCTTTTATGCATTAATATACTATGATATATTTTTGACATTTTATGCCATACTATACTATGACGTTTTTGGCATTTTTCTGCGATACTATACATAAACGTTTTTTGGCATTTTTATGCCTAATTATATTATTTTGTCTCATTCCTTGCCATACTAAGAAGATTTTAATGACCTTTTATGCCATACTATACTATGAATTTCTTGGGCATTTTTCTGCCATACTATACTTAGATGTTTTTTGGCATTTTTATGCCTAATTATATTATTTTGTCTAATGACTCACCATACTATGACGTTTTTATGACCTTTTATGCATTAATATACTATGATATTTTTTTGACATTTTATGCCATACTATACTATGACGTTTTTGGCATTTTTCTGCGATATTATACTTAAACATTTTTTGGCATTTTTATACCTCATTATATTACTTTCTCATTCCTTGCCATGCTAAGAACTTTTTATGACCTCTTATGCATTAATATACTATGATATTTTTTTGACATTTTATGCCATACTATAACTTTGACGTTTTGTGGCATTTTTATGCCTCATTATATTATTTCGTCTCATACATTCACATACTATGACGTTTTTATGACCTTTCATGCCTCAATATACTATGATATTTTTTTGACATTTTATGCCATACTATACTATGACGTTTTTGGCATTTTTCTGCGATACTATACATAAACGTTTTTTGGCATTTTTATGCCTAATTATATTACTATGTCTCATTCCTTGCCATACTAAGAACTTTTTATGACCTTTTATGCATTAATATACTATGATATTTTTTTGACATTTTATGCCATACTATACTATGACGTTTTTGGCATTTTTCTGCGATACTATACATAAACGTTTTTTGGCATTTTTATGCCTAATTATATTATTTTGTCTAATGACTCACCATATTATGACGTTTTAATGACCTTTTATGCCTTAATATACTATGATATTTTTTTTGACAGTTTATGCCTTACTATACTGTCTTGTTTGATGCCTGACCATACTATGACGTTTTTATGACCTTTTATGCATTAATATACTATGATATTTTTTTGACATTTTATGCCATACTATACTATGACGTTTTTGGCATTTTTCTGCGATGCTATACTTAAACGTTTTTTGGCATTTTTATGCCTAATTATATTACTTTGTCTCATTCCTTGCCATACTAAGAAGTTTTTATGACCTTTTATGCATTAATATACTATGATTTTTTTTTGACATTTTATGCCATACTATACTATGACGTTTTTGGCCTTTTTCTGCGATACTATACTTAAACATTTTTTGGCATTTTTATACCTCATTATATTATTTCGTCTCATACATTCACATACTATGACGTTTTTATGACCTTTCATGCATTAATATACTATGATATTTTTTTGACATTTTATGCCATACTATAACTTTGACGTTTTTTGGCATTTTTATGCCTCATTATATTATTTCGTCTCATACCTTCACATACTATGACGTTTTTATGACCTTTCATGCCTCAATATACTATGATATTTTTTTGACATTTTATGCCATACTATACTATGACGTTTTTGGCATTTTTCTGCGATACTATACTTAAACATTTTTTGGCATTTTTATGCCTAATTATATTATTTTGTCTAATGACTCACCATATTATGACGTTTTAATGACCTTTTATGCCTTAATATACTATGATATTTTTTTGACATTTTATGCCATACTATACTATGAATTTCTTGGGCATTTTTCTGCGATACTATACTTAGATGTTTTTTGGCATTTTTATGCCTAATTATGTTATTTTGTCTAATGACTCACCATACTATGACGTTTTTATGACCTTTTATGCATTAATATACTATGATATTTTTTTGACATTTTATGCCATACTATACTATGACGTTTTTGGCATTTTTCTGCGATATTATACTTGAACATTTTTTGGCATTTTTATACCTCATTATATTACTTTCTCATTCCTTGCCATGCTAAGAACTTTTTATGACCTCTTATGCATTAATATACTATGATATTTTTTTGACATTTTATGCCATACTATAACTTTGACGTTTTGTGGCATTTTTATGCCTCATTATATTATTTCGTCTCATACATTCACATACTATGACGTTTTTATGACATTTTTATGACCTTTCATGCCTCAATATACTATGATATTTTTTTGACATTTTATGCCATACTATACTATGACGTTTTTGGCATTTTTCTGCGATACTATACATAAACGTTTTTTGGCATTTTTATGCCTAATTATATTATTTTGTCTAATGACTCACCATATTATGACGTTTTAATGACCTTTTATGCCTTAATATACTATGATATTTTTTTGACATTTTATGCCATACTATACTATGACGTTTTTGGCATTTTTCTGCGATACTATACATAAACGTTTTTTGGCATTTTTATGCCTAATTATATTATTTCGTCTCATACATTCACATACTATGACGTTTTTATGACCTTTCATGCCTTAATATACTATGATATTTTTTGGCATTTTTCTGCCTTACTATACTGTCTTGTTTGATGCCTGACCATACTATGAAGTTTTTATGACCTTTTATGCCTTAATATACTATGATATTTTTTTGACATTTTATGCCATACTATACTATGAATTTCTTGGGCATTTTTCTGCCATACTATACTTAGATGTTTTTTGGCATTTTTATGCCTAATTATATTATTTCGTCTAATGACTCACCATACTATGACGTTTTTATGACCTTTTATGCAATAATATACTATGATATTTTTTTGACATTTTATGCCATACTATACTATGACGTTTTTGGCATTTTTCTGCGATGCTATACTTAAACGTTTTTTGGCATTTTTATGCCTAATTATATTACTTTGTCTCATTCCTTGCCATACTAAGAAGTTTTTATGACCTTTTATGCATTAATATACTATGATATTTTTTTGACATTTTATGCCATACTATACTATGACGTTTTTGGCCTTTTTCTGCGATACTATACTTAAACATTTTTTGGCATTTTTATACCTCATTATATTATTTCGTCTCATACATTCACATACTATGACGTTTTTATGACCTTTCATGCATTAATATACTATGATATTTTTTTGACATTTTATGCCATACTATACTATGACATTCTTGGGCATTTTTCTGCAAAACTATACTTAGATGTTTTTTGGCATTTTTATGCCTAATTATATTACTTTGTCTCATTCCTTGCCATACTAAGAAGTTTTTATGACCTTTTATGCATTAATATACTATGATATTTTTTTGACATTTTATGCCATACTATACTATGACGTTTTTGGCCTTTTTCTGCGATACTATACTTAAACGTTTTTTGGCATTTTTATACCTCATTATATTATTTCGTCTCATACATTCACATACTATGACGTTTTTATGACCTTTCATGCCTTAATATACTATGATATTTTTTTGACATTTTATGCCATACTATACTATGACGTTTTTGGCCTTTTTCTGCGATGCTATACTTAAACGTTTTTTGGCATTTTTATGCCTAATTATATTATTTTGTCTCATTCCTTGCCATACTAAGAAGTTTTTATGACCTTTTATGCATTAATATACTATGATATTTTTTTGACATTTTATGCCATACTATACTATGACGTTTTTGGCCTTTTTCTGCGATACTATACTTAAACATTTTTTGGCATTTTTATACCTCATTATATTATTTCGTCTCATACATTCACATACTATGACGTTTTTATGACCTTTCATGCATTAATATACTATGATATTTTTTTGACATTTTATGCCATACTATAACTTTGACGTTTTTTGGCATTTTTATGCCTCATTATATTATTTCGTCTCATACCTTCACATACTATGACGTTTTTATGACCTTTCATGCCTCAATATACTATGATATTTTTTTGACATTTTATGCCATACTATACTATGACGTTTTTGGCATTTTTCTGCGATACTATACTTAAACATTTTTTGGCATTTTTATGCCTAATTATATTATTTTGTCTAATGACTCACCATATTATGACGTTTTAATGACCTTTTATGCCTTAATATACTATGATATTTTTTTGACATTTTATGCCATACTATACTATGAATTTCTTGGGCATTTTTCTGCGATACTATACTTAGATGTTTTTTGGCATTTTTATGCCTAATTATATTATTTTGTCTAATGACTCACATACTATGACGTTTTTATGACCTTTTATGCATTAATATACTATGATATTTTTTTGACATTTTATGCCATACTATACTATGACGTTTTTGGCATTTTTCTGCGATATTATACTTAAACATTTTTTGGCATTTTTATACCTCATTATATTACTTTCTCATTCCTTGCCATGCTAAGAACTTTTTATGACCTCTTATGCATTAATATACTATGATATTTTTTTGACATTTTATGCCATACTATAACTTTGACGTTTTGTGGCATTTTTATGCCTCATTATATTATTTCGTCTCATACATTCACATACTATGACGTTTTTATGACCTTTCATGCCTCAATATACTATGATATTTTTTTGACATTTTATGCCATACTATACTATGACGTTTTTGGCATTTTTCTGCGATACTATACATAAACGTTTTTTGGCATTTTTATGCCTAATTATATTATTTTGTCTAATGACTCACCATATTATGACGTTTTAATGACCTTTTATGCCTTAATATACTATGATATTTTTTTGACATTTTATGCCATACTATACTATGACGTTTTTGGCATTTTTCTGCGATACTATACATAAACGTTTTTTGGCATTTTTATGCCTAATTATATTATTTTGTTTAATGACTCACCATATTATGACGTTTTAATGACCTTTTATGCCTTAATATACTATGATATTTTTTGACAGTTTATGCCTTACTATACTGTCTTGTTTGATGCCTGACCATACTATGAAGTTTTTATGACCTTTTATGCCTTAATATACTATGATATTTTTTTGACATTTTATGCCATACTATACTATGAATTTCTTGGCATTTTTCTGCCATACTATACTATGACGTTTTTATGACCTTTTATGCATTAATATACTATGATATTTTTTTGACATTTTATGCCATACTATACTATGACGTTTTTGGCCTTTTTCTGCCATACTATACTTAGATGTTTTTTGGCATTTTTATGCCTAATTATATTACTTTGTCTTATTCCTTGCCATACTAAGAAGTTTTTATGACCTTTTATGCCTTAATATACTATGATATTTTTTTGACATTTTATGCCATACTATACTATGAATTTCTTGGGCATTTTTCTGCCATACTATACTTAGATGTTTTTTGGCATTTTTATGCCTAATTATATTATTACGTCTAATGACTCACCATACTATGACGTTTTTATGACCTTTTATGCATTAATATACTATGATATTTTTTTGACATTTTATGCCATACTATACTATGACGTTTTTGGCATTTTTCTACGATACTATACATAAACGTTTTTTGGCATTTTTATGCCTAATTATATTATTTCGTCTCATACCTTCACATACTATGACGTTTTTATGACCTTTCATGCCTTAATATACTATGATATTTTTTTGACATTTTATGCCATACTATACTATGACGTTTTTGGCATTTTTCTGCGATACTATACATAAACGTTTTTTGGCATTTTTATGCCTAATTATATTACTTTGTCTCATTCCTTGCCATACTAAGAAGATTTTAATGACCTTTTATGCCTTAATATACTATGATGTATTTTTGTATGACTTGTGTTATGGCCCAGCTCTGAGACCATAGCTAATAAGGAAAACATGGAAAACAAAGGAATTTTATTTAACAGTCATTCTTGTTGTTCTTACAAAGATAACAAAAGAAACAGAAAATCAAGACTCCAACATAAGATCATGTGGTGCAAAGAGGGAGCCTCCTTAGTGTCGGGATGGGGCAGTCCTGTATAATCTAGGTGGAAGACGGTGGCCAACTGCCTTCACTTCCTCGATGGCCTCCAGCTCCACCCACCTAGGAACCTACATGAACACAGAACACAACGAAACACACACACAAGCCCTGATAGAGGCCCTGGGGCCGTCACACTTACTATAGTATAATTTTTTAATGAAATTTTTGATGCTTTACTATTGAATTCAATTCAATTCTATTTGCATAGCACCAAATCATAATGTACATTATCTCATGGCACTTTACAAGGTATGGTCAAGACCTTATTTATTTCTAGAGAGAAACCCAACAGTTCCTAGAAAGAGCAAGCACTGTTCAACAGGAGTAAGGAAAACCACTGACAGCAGTATACACCGTTGATTGTTAATTCTAACAGTGAAAATAAGAAGTTATACCAATAGGTAACAGGGTTATCATATCTGCTGTTAATCGTTACAGTGGAAATAATCATACTAATAGTAATGTTGAGTGTCGTCATGGCAGATCTGGATCCTGCTCCTCCAAAAAAAAGAGATACCTGCAGAATGAGGACAGAGAAAGAGACAAAGAGAGGAGAAGCACAAACTATGGGAGAGAAAAAATTGAAAATTGGTGACATGAAGTAATAAGATATAAATGGAGAGAGACAGCTTTAGGACAGTTTTAAGCCTGATCTTAAATGTAGATATGGTCTCTGCCTCCTGAACCCAGATAATAAAGAATTCTGCAGTCTAGTCTAGAGGTAACAAATGCATGGACTAGTTTTTCCGCAACCTTTTAGTGACAGGATGTTTCTAATTTTCATAATGTTGTGCAGGTGGAAGAAGGCTGTCCTAGAAACTTGTTTTATGTGTGAAGTAAAAGATGAGGTCAAAAATGACCCCAAGGTAATGCCATATATATATATATAACATTTAGACAACATTTAAAAGTCAAGCTCTTTGTTTTGGAGGTGTGGCGGAGTTGTTGCATCCCTACAAATGTTGAGACCAAACCTACGCCCAACAAAATATGTATAAACATTGTCGACAAATGTCGAGGTATGTGTTGGTATTGCACATGAGTAGATGACAGTGTGGGATGAATAACAGTTGGTTGATGATTATTGCAGTGTTCAGTGCATTAACGGCCTTGGGGAAGAAACTGTCTCTGAGTCTGGAGGTGTCTGTATCTGTGTGTGTTTGTGTTGTGCAGCCAAAGCGACCTGTGGCCTCAGTGCTGACCCTCCCGGCCCTCGCTGCCAGACCTCCACGCGTCCCCGTCATCCCCCGAGCTCCCTACATCAGCACCCCAGCCACACATGGATACATCCCCCCAGGTGAGTCACAGATACATATATATATATATACTGTATATATAGTAGAGAGATGTTTTCATATGTAAGTTATAAGCAAAAGACGGAGGGGAGGGAAACACATATGATTAAAAAATGAATTCTACCGTTTTATTCCATAAAAGTTTGCAGTAAAAAAACAATTGATCACTGTTTCGCACGTGAGCAGCAATACAAGCTCATGTTCATAAACGCTGAACTGACAGCTGTGTGACACCCTGTAGTTTTACTTTGGTAAAGGCTGGAGATTAACTGGAGAAATGTCAGTTTTGCTGGATTTATTATCTGAGGGCTCCACATTCACAACATCAGATAACTTTAAGAAGACGCAAATTTAGGGTTATTGGTTAGTTTTGATTGGTTATTAGCCTAAGGGTGGAGTTTAACAATTTAGTGTCTCAAGTATAAACCTGTTTTCACTGGTCCTGTACAGACAGCTCACACTGGAGAAGCTGGAGGCTTTAAAAAATTATTAAAATTACTGTTGAATTGGGACTAATCACTGCAGCTGCGGATGATGCACATAGAATCGTCTGATTGAACAGTTGATGTTTTCTGTTATCATACTTTGTCTTTCTCCTCCCAGGTTTTGGTGCTCCTTATGGCTACAGCCCTGCAGGCGCCCTCCCAGCCTACGGTAAGATCAATGTCCTCTCTAACTGATAAACAATAATCCATCCATTAAATCTTCATCGCTACATCCCAACATTTGAGTTCTTTTTTTTTTTTCCTTTTTCTTTGCTTTTCTTCAGGTTTTCCCTCCAGAATGCCCTCAGTAGTTGTCCCAGTCATCAGAGTCCCCACAGCATACCCCGTCACCAACCTCTACCCCTATTAGGACTGTCCCTCACCCACCTCACAGGAAGTCACTTGTTAAAGGAATATCCTGACTTTGACTGTGTGTTCACACTCCAACACTGACATTTTTTGGAAGCTTTTCATCAGTACCATTGTTGTGAACTATGTTCCCTCTGGGCTGCAGCAGCTAGATTAAATTGGCCATTACAAAGCTGTGCAGCAGCGTTATTAATTTACTTTGACAAATAAGCTCTTTGATCATCAAACCGTTATGCAAAGAAAAACTGAGTTCAGCATTCAGTGAGCTGCACTGTGTGAAAGACGGGTCAGGTAAATATTACACAGTAGGGATCTGAACATCTCCTCGAGGTGATGGAAATCTACTATAGGGAACTAATTAAACACCTACAATACAAGACCCTCCAAACTTTAACTCCACTGTACCTGAAACACCAACCACACGGCAACTTCAAATATCTATGAGCAAATAAACAAACTCTGTTGGGAACTAGAAAAAAACAACTACATCATATCCATTGTAGGGAACTAAATAAATATCTTGTGTCAGGAGCTAAACATGTTCGGTACAAAGTACAAATCCACTGTAAGTAACTGACAATACTTTGTTTGGAACTAAAGAAACACCTGCCATATCCAGACTACTAAAATACAATCCAAGTAATTATAAAATGTAAGAAGTTAAATATGTTTTATGTACAGAATCTCAAACATTAAAATATTCACTGCAAAAGCTAATCATCCTCAGTGGGATCTAAGTAAAGATTCATAGCAGGGAACTTAAAAAAACAAACTACCATACACTATCAAAATATAGAAAGTAGGGAACTTAACATCTTCTGTAGGGAACTAAAGAAACATGTACTTTGGAAATATCTACCATACAACTCAACACACTGGATAGATAGATAGATAGATAGATAGTGAGCCTAGGGAACTTAATAAACAGTTACTAAATATGAGATGCAGGAAATTGAAATAATATCCACTATAAGGAACCAAACATCCTCTTGTGGAATTAGAGCCAACTAAATATGCCCTGCAGGAAACTCACATAACCATTGTAGGGAACTAAAGAAACAACTAACCATCTACAAACAATATATACAATGTAGGAACTAAAGAAATGTGTAACATTCACAATACTAAATACACAAAGTAGTAAATTAGGGAACTAAAGAAACAAACTAACCATATGCCAACAGCATATACAATGCAGGAAACTAACGCAAACCCACCATAGCAAAATAAAACCCGTCACTACAGGGAACTAAACTGATCAGAGAGCTTCTTTGACAAAATCTTACTTATTCCTTTAACAATCACTCATGGATGTGAACGTTGTTTTGTATCTTAATTTTTCTTTGTTTTCTAATGATGTTTTCAGATAAAGTAAAAAAAACAGGTTTACAATAATCGGTTGCACTGAGACCTTTTCCTTTTGTTTGGATATTGAATGTCCAGGTTTACAGTCACTGTTGAGTATGAGCCATTTTGTGTTGAGTTAAATAACTTTCTTTTCAGAGAGATTTTATTTTGACCTGTTTGTAGGTAATATTCTTTTTAAATAAATGAATATTTTTGTCAACAGCTGAGTAACTTGTGGTTCGTAATGTTTTCTGTTTTTTTATGATTTCTTTTCCTGACTGACATTTATATTCAGTTAACCTTTACAGTTAGTTAAACCTCTCTTGTAGATAACTCACCTTGATTTATTTCTGTTAAAAGTTATTTTACAATGTTTGTGGAGTATTAAAGGAGCTATTTGTAAGTTTTGCTGTTGCTACATAGCTAACGTTAGCATTAGCAGCTGGTCACTCACCAGTTTAGAAGAAACATTGTGAGTTCAGCATCAAACTTCATTCTTTTACTCACCAACAGCTGTCTCCAGAGGTGGAAAACAACACCAATGTTAACTCTATCATCATCTATCATGTCTTTTCCTCTACTTAAGATAGCATGCTAACTGGCTAGCCTAATTAACCATCTCGTCACTTTTCAATAGCGACTCTCTGTAGCCTCCAATCTGCCCTGAAGACGTAGCGCTGCACAGAAGGCGTATTATAACCTCTTGCCTTGTAAACGCAGTGATGGCCGAAGCTCCTATCGAGCAACAATCACCACTACACACTCAACAAGAAACCACGATCAGTGGCAGAGAAAAACGTACAAATAGCCCCTTTAAGTTATGTTTGTATCATATTTTACAGCCTGAATCACTGACATTAACTCCATTCCCCTTGTTAATTTATGTGCAGTGATTTCTTACCCACTCTCACTTATTATTTTAGTTTTTAAAATAAATCAACCTCATTCCTGATCCATAACCCCGGTACAGAAAGACATCAACACACTCTCTCACTTCACATGTCCACTGAGAAGCTGCTCATTATTTCTAACAATAGCTGTAATAATGTTGTACTCACCAAATGAGTCCAGAGACCAGAGCAGTCAGACGATCAGACGGGACAAAGTCAAACTGCAGCTCTGAAGGAGAAAACAGAGGCGGGATGGTGAAGATCATCACAGTTTACAGACCGACTTCCATGTTCAACTTTAACCTGACATACTTACCCAAGCTGTGCACAGTGTTCCTGTGCAGTTAGGGGATTCTCACTGTCAGTTTGAACTCCATATACAGTGGGTTAGATACTTGTTTTGAAACTTTCCCTACATGACTTCTTAGTGATGTCATACTTCCAGATCTCATTAGTTACTTTGGTGAAGTCAGTGTTATTGTTACGAAACCAAAACCATCCCTGAAGTTAAAGCTGTTCTCGCCTCTTTCACATGCACTCAGGTAACCGGGTTATAGATTGCTTTTCTGCAGAAACACGATTTATGAAACATGATGTAAACAAGAAGTCCAACCTTTAACAGTTAACATCTGAACTGAGCAACTAAAAACAACATGGGGAGAGTGGGAAACAGCATCATGTATCAGTAACACAGTTAAAATGAGTCGCCGTGGTTCCAAGAAAATCTGATTATTCATCAGATGTACACATCGTCTGCTTTCCTGTGTAACCCGAGTACCTCGAGTTCCAGTGAGCACCGACATGTACCACAGAGAAATAACTTAGTGGTTCTGCTGCAGCTCCTGTTGTCCTTGATAGAGGCTGCACTAAATCTACTTACCCCACACCCCGACCTTTAAGAATCCTGGAGCTGCTAGACCTTCGATGGAGGATGTAATCTGCTCTCTAATTATCCTCCAGTGATCATGTGGTCGAAGCTCTCCCTCCACGGTCAAGAAATACTAACTGCTAATGATTTGTGCTGCTGTTAACCCGGCTGTTGTGTCTCCTGTCTGTAGGTGGCCTGTACATCGACAGTGCCTATTACCAGCCGCAGACCATAGCCACACCTATAATCATCCACCTGGGCCCTCAGGATCTTTTCTGACCCCGATGATGTACCGAGACCACATCCGGCAACAGACTCGACCTCCTGTTTAATCCCTCACCCTTATTAAACTCTGTCAGCGCCTCTCAATTACTGCAGCACTGCTCCCCTCCCCTCCCCTCCCCTCCCCTCCCCTCCTCTCCCCTCCCCTCCCCCGGGTTTCTCCTTCCACACGAGACAAAGCAGCAATATTGAAAGCAATATGGAAGAGAAAACACCTCGGGCGACGCTCCTGCCGAGTCCGGGTCGGGTCTAAGCGAGGACGAGGCCGCAGCCGAGCCTTTGTTTTACCCAGCTCGCTCAGAAAACGTCAATAAAACACAAAGCAATACTTCTTCTGCCTTCGGGAATCTCAACGTGTTCCAGAGCGACTTGACTCGAGTCTCAAACGCTGTTTCAGACGATCACACGACAATGTGACCTACTGTATGTAAATACTATATTTACTACACTGTATATATGGATGTTTGTGAGTTTTGAATATATATATATAAACATGTTAATATGTTTGAATATGTAAAACCCCCCGACGGGTAAAGAAACATATTTATAATATATCTCTGAATGTAAATACAGTAGTGACTGAAGTAGCTTTGTACTGAAAGCACTCTCAGATATGATATCTATAAATATTAAGAGTTAAATACATTTTACAAATTGTCTATAACAATGTCTACAACACTGTATTGGTATGTTGATGGTATATAATCCCAAATTAAACATTATTGCATATATTAGACTTAAGTAGTAATTTTCCAATCCAAAGCATCAAGATTAAAATAAGTAATTTGACAAAAACTAATTTATAAACGATTTTAAATCATGTTAAAAAGGACGTTTGTCATCATCTGTTCTCTGCTGTTACACATCAGTGTGGGAGGGGTCACAAGATGATTAACAGAATATTTCTGCTACACAAAATCATTTTTCACACTTTCTTCCAATGGTTTTTTTTTTTTTTTTTTCAACTGGATCATTTTACCTGGAAAATTTTTCAAATATAAGAAGGAAAAAAAGAATCCCTCTTTAGCTGTAGTAGTTTTAGTACCTGGAATAAGTTAAAACAGTTGTATTTGTTCCTGGAAGACAAGGTGCAGGGCTTTAGAAACGTGTTAGCAGTCGAACATTATAACTGTTCTCATATTTACGGCTTTTATTCACCTCTATTCCTTTATTATGATATATGTCAAGATATAAAGCTTCAGCACATCCCTGACAAATGATTTGATTTAAAGAAGGATAAAGTTTCATGAGGCAGAACCACATGTAACGACCCGTCCAGATGTTTCTGCTGGCACAAGTGTCCAAAGCAATATTCAACTCAGGAACCACAGGAATGCAAACTTAATCTGATTATGACAACTGACAGAAATGCTTCTGCGCTTTGACAGGATGTGAACGCCACTGTAACTTCCCTTAATGTTTAAATGGTGATGGATGTCTCAGTGAGGGGAGAGTGTCGGGTCAGATTAAGGTCCTGTACATCAAGGACATGACCTCTGACGGTACGGAAGTTCATTAATGACGAAAAGTGCACGAAAAGTACAAAAGTTTTGCTGTAATTTATCTGCAACAAGACACATTCTGTGACTGTGTGATTTAACAATCTAACCTCAGTCTTTTTAAAAATGAATCCCCTTTTCCACTGGTCAGAAAACTGGCTAAGACTCGCCAACATCAGGCTTTTGTCAGCAAAAGTAAAAGGGAACAATCAGTATTCACACCCGGGTCAAATGACTCTGCAGCAGACGTGGGTATTTTATTGGCTCTAATCGGCTTTGATGTAAACACAACACCTTTCTGATTCACTCAGCTGACCTGCGGCTGTGGCGTAACACAGTGCTGTTTTCACGGGAAGATAAGGCGCTGAAATATTCTACATGAAGCGTACATTTAAACAGATATTGGATTTTGACAAAGACATAAACCACTGAAAAATAAGCAAATGTTGAACCTCTGAAGATTCGTATTTTTTGCTCGTTGTCAATCAATTTTCGGTCCATTGACTAATCAAGTATCAGATCTAAAACCACTGAGCTTCTGCTGTGAATTTAACAAACTGTTTCTGCCGCTCTTCAGTCTTGATTAACCGCTCAGATATGTTTATTTCGTGCAGGTTTTGTCGTTTCTGAACTTCCATACCAACAGCTCCGTCAGTTTGATCTGATCCGTCTGAAATCAGGATTCTTGTCTTTACTGTGTGAAATCAGAAATGCTTTTCTGATTCGTAACAGTCATGCAAAAGATTGCAAATTTTAAAAAAAAAAAGAAAAAAGAAAAAGAGGCAGAATGCAAGTTTGAGAAGTGTGTGTGTGTGTGTGTGTGTGTGTGTGTGTGGTGTTTGTTCCTAACCTCGTCTTCATCCGGGTGGGTGTTCCTCCAGACACGCTCGGCTGCTGCAGAGCTAATTACATCTGAGCTAACAGAGAGAGAGAGAGAGAGAGAGAGAGAGAGAGAGAGAGAGAGAGAGAGAGAGAGAGAGATGTCCGATTACACACGGCCACAATCCAATAACAGCCCAAAACAAGACCTTTAAACCAGCTGTTTGTACGAGAGGAAACGTCTGTTTGTGACTCTGCAGGACGTCCTTTTGTTTCCACTTTGTCACTGACGTTCCTCAAACGCCACCTCGGTGCTACACGACATCACAGGAGACTAAAGACACACTCCACATTTTTATTTCCCACCCCCCACCACTGATTGTCTAGGTAACGTCCAGGTTATTTTTCCTGCCAGCGGAGGAAAATAAAAACTGTCCATCAGTCAGAGTGATGATGTTTCTACCTGTTGGTTTATGACTGGAATATTTATTTCTGTCTATCAAATAAACCTTCACTTCTCCTAAAGGCAGCGATGTGTTTTGGCCTGAATATTGTTTTGTCTGCATCGCCTCAGTCGCCTGTAATCATGTCTTCACTGTCAGGTGACAAGCTCGAGTTCTCAGGGATTTACAGAGATGAAATGACGAACAAATCTACAAACAACATTTTATTAAAAACACCTGAGTGTGGTGAATCCTAAAATCTTCTATTCCTGCTTTAAATGCTCAGCAGTTGATGTGTGAGGACACAAGGTTCCCACCTGTCAATAGTAACATCACTTTAATCTACAGTTTCCATTTGCACCAGAGAGGTCACAGGTCACGGTCTTCTGGAGCGACTGTTAATAACATCAAGCATCAGTCAATCAGCAGGTCAAAGAACACGTGAGCAAAAAAAGTCTAAACGTTCATTTCCGACATCTAAACTCAAGGTCCACTTAGTCTGGACTCGGAACAAAGTGGCAATTAGCTTAAATTAATTGATTTAAAATAATTGGTATCAGAGCCAAAGACAGGTGCCAGAGCTACTTTACTATCAGTATCGCTCTGGCATGGTTTGTCCACCAGAGAGCGCTGTGACTTAGTGTACCAGTCAGTAATCATCTACCACAGGACGCTCCTTCAGTGTGTCATCTTCATCCCGTCCCATCCCGCACCGGAGTGCCCCAAGGATCGGTGCTGGGACCCCTCCACAACCTCAGGACAACCCAGTACACCACCCAGCTCCTGGTCCTGGCCGTGGTTCTCTCCCTTCACACAGTGAAACCCTGACAGATGTCCCAGAATGCAGCTGGTCTTCCATCAGTCCCTCTCTATCTTCAAGAAGACTCCTCTCTTATCAAAAATCTTTGTGTTACTGTTAAAAAATGAATATCTGCTGATGAATCGTCTTGTGATTTTTTTTTTTTTTTAAAACCCTCATATCGACATGAGCATCCGCCTTAAAAACCCTGTATCTGTCTTATCTCCAACAGGAATCCTGCCACAAATTTCACATCTTTAAAAAGATTTAGATGAAACTGATTCCACTCGCTGAATGACAGCTGCTTAGCTCAGCTTAGCATAGCATAGCACAAAGGTTTCAAACAGGCAGAGGAAACTAAATCCAGCCACAATACTAACACCTGCAAAAGTATCAGCTTATATCTCATTTTGTTTTATCTGTAAAACAAACGATTTCTTAAAACATGAAGCGTAATTAATGAAATAATTCATGACGACAAATGTGAACAAATCTTTATCAAACTGAGCTGCTGCCTGTTAAATGACTGTGATGCAGCTGCAGCTTTTACAGCGTTTCACGAGCCTCGAAGGTTTTTTTTTTTGTTGAAAAGCAGTCGGACACAAATCAGCAGTTTCCCAGTGGCAGCACTGGAACAGACACAGAGGGTCATCAACTGCTGTCAGCCACAGAAGCTGCCCCCCCCCCCCTCCCCTCCCCTCGCCACCCCGGGGTCCCCCTGCTGCTGACCTGTGATGACACCCTGCAGCTCGGTGGCATCAGGCCTGCAGACGGAGACCTGACACCGTCCTTCACTGCAAATATGAGTCAGCAAAAAGCTGAAAAACAAACGAGACAGAATCTCCTTCGGTCTGCCGCTTCGTTCCAAGACTCAAATAAGTTACACAAACTTTCCTCACCCTGTCGACACAGTTGTTCTGTCTCGTTTGGAAAGAAACAGAGACAGTAGGACGCCTGTGTGAGAGATGAAATCAGGGATAAGGATGTGTTGTGTTTTTTTGGAGAGGCGGGAGCGAGCGCAGACAGCGAGGACGTATCAGATGGAGGTCCAGATCCTGTCGGTATTTTTAGCTGCGAGAGAGGAGCCAGGAGGTGTTGGATTACGCAACGTGGGCACATGCCACCCTCACTGATGGCAGTTTGTCATCTTATATCAGCACTCGGGACCATGATGCATTGCAGTGTAGACACACTCAAGCTGCAGTTTAGTCACCTTTTTAAGACCGACACAGAAACACCTCTGACATCAGCAGCACAGTGACGCTGTGGAGATGGAGACGTACGGAGGCCATGACAGGCAGAAATGTCTTTTTATATCTATGTGATAATAAATGTACAAGATCGCTGTTATCACTCTGTGTCTTATATCACCCTTCACTAAATCTATCACTCTTTTTTCGTGACATGAGTCAGACTCAGTTCATATCAAACCTTATTTTCACAGAATTAAACCCAAAGTTTTTATTTTCCTTCTTATTATTAATTATTTATCTTATAGTTTGACTTTATTTACTCTTATTTACTGCATAATATTGGTATATATGTCTCACACACAATGATTTTAATCTGAGACACAGAAGCAACAAATGAAGAGTTTCATTTATTTATTTTGAGTTTTTTTCTGATTTAAGTTTAGCAGTAAATGTATGTTTGTGAATTAAAATATTAATATATTATAATGGACCGAATGGAAAACATCTGGAAAACAGCTGGAAAACAAAGAAGAGGACAGGAAATTCACTAAACGGTGAGTTTACGTTGTGTTGAAAACAAGCCTTGACATTCAGTGAAAATAAACTGTTAAACTACAGCAGCAAACAGCTGTTTTCAGGGGTCAGAGGTCAAAAAGACAAATCGGAAGATTGAGCCAATGATAACTCTACATGACTCCACAAACAGGAAGTGGGAGGTGGAGCTGTGAGCAGAGGAGCGGAGGATCTGTGGTGTGGTCACAGCCTCCTCTGCTGGTGGAGCCGTGCTTTCTTTAAGGCTGATATCAGATATCCAGCACCAAGGTGCTCGTTGTACCTTTTCCTGTTCTGACACGTTCTTTTCCAGCAGGAGTCGTAACAGCATCAGAGAAAGAGAACAAGTGTAAAAGAAAGAGGAAAGAAGGGAGGATTACAGAAAAGAAAAGACGAGACGTGGAGGGAGAACAACATGAGCAAAAATCAGAGGGAGGATGGGACAGAGAAGGTGACGGGAAAGAGGGAAATGCCAAAGGAAACAAAGAAGGAATAAAAGATGATAGGAGAAAAGTGAGGAAAGAAGAAAGGACAGAAGAGGAAGGAAGCTGATAAATAAAGGTTTTATGAAGCAGTAAAGAAGGGAAACACACAAGAAGGAAAATAAGAATAGCAAGTAAAAAGTAAAGAAGGAAAGAAAACAACATGGAAAAGGAAGATGGAAAGAAAACGGAGGAATGAAGAAAAGAGAGAGAAAACGAAAAATGTTGCAAAATGCAAAAATAAATGAGAGAAAGAAAATGAAAGAGTGGGAGGAACAGAAACAGGAAGAAGGAGGGAAATGAAAATTAAGACAGGAAAGACTGGAGCTAGGAAGGAAATAAAGATGAGGTGTGATGCTCCGACAGAAACTCTCTCCAGCAGATCTGACATTCAACCACTAGATGGCAGCAAACGTCTCCGACTGCGGCTGAACTGAGATCAGCTGCAGCAGCAGAAACACTGGCTGCTTTGTCTCCCTCCATCACTGAGGATGTACATCTCTGAAAAACACACACACACACACACACACACACACACACACACACACACACACACACACACACACACACACACACACACACACACACACACACACACACACACACACACACACACACACACACACTCGTCCTCACAGGGTCTTTTCGTCTTATTTTGATCAGCGCCTCAGTGCATCAGGCCGCCGCGCTCCGACCGCAGCCTCTGCAGGAAGGTACAGAGTGTTTTAAACACCAGCAGTAAACAGCTCTGCATGTTCATCACGAGGAAGCTCCCAAATCCAAACCTGATGAAGATTTCTTCACCGCACAGTTTTTGTATTTTCTTGCAAATATAATAAATCACATCCGAGGCGATCAAAGTCTAAACTTCAGGAGCTGTTTCTGAAGAAAAAAATAAAAGATTAAACAATAAAAACAAGGAAACTAAGCCGTAAGAACTATTTCCTGCTACGTTTTTCTTTTTGTTAATTGAGTCACGAGTGGCGCATAAGAACTACTGAAGCAGCAACTTATTGATTATTAATCAACACTGATTTCTGCTGATGTCTCCTGCTCCACAAGGACAATATCAAAATAAAACAGCCTTGTTTTTATTTATTTATCTCTTTTTTTTCCCTGTGCACTGTAGCTCTACATGTCCACATTAGTTATATAGATACAGGCTGGAGGCTCACTACTACAGATAGGAAGTGCAGAGAGGTGGAGAGAGAGTCTGTTACCATAACAACAAAGAAAAGGAAACAAGAGGAACTGACAAACGATCCACAAACATCTGCCATCGTGAGAGGAATCATTATCCGTATTTTTTTTTTTTTTTTAAATATCACGGTTATCGTCAAACACATCCCAACAGTCTGACAACAAACACACAGCAGGAAGTGTGTGGCTTTTAAATGACGGTAGAAAACCACACCTCACTGAGCACACCAGAGAAAAGATATAGACTTTCTGCTTCATGAGACAGACGACAGACAGACAGACAGACGACAGACAGACAGACAGACGACAGACAGACAGAAAGACGACAGACAGACAGACGACAGAAAGGTGACAGACAGACAGACAGACAGACGACACACAGACAGACAGACAGACAGACGGACAGACGACAGACAGACGATAGAAAGACGACAGACAGACAGACGACAGACAGACGATAGACAGACAGACAGACGGACAACAGACAGACGACAGAAAGACGACAGACAGACAGACAGACGACAGACAGACAGACAGACGGACAACAGACAGACGACAGAAAGACGACAGACAGACAGACAGACAGACAGGCAGACGACAGACAGACACCAGCGATGGCCGGTGTTCGGCTGCCTTTAAAGAAAATCTGAGATTAAAGAGATCTACATGTAAAGTTGATAAATAAATAAACACATGGATTGGCTGGCCAACAGTTGGTATTCAGTAAAAGGAACACGGGGCAAAACCCTCCTAGAGCTTTCTCAGAAACACAGATGGAGCCAAGGCCCCCCATTCCTTTTACTGAATACCAACCGTTGGCCAGCCAGCTGAATCAGAGCCTGTTGAAGAACTCAGGAAAGCCATGTTCTTCCACCATTTCGGTGGAAGCTGGGAACGAGAGATAAAGTCAATAAAAATGGTCCTCCATGCTGCACTAGGAAATCAACCACCAACAGAAACAGTCCTACACACAGTCTTGATTGAGGTTGAGGTCATTCTGAATTGTAAACCTGTCGGATACATCTCCTCTGACCTTGCTGATCCAGACCCAGTAACACCAAATATGTTGCTGATGGGGCGGCCCGACTCCTCTCTTCCTCAGGCAATCTACTGTGAAAGTGAACTCCTTCGCAGGCGAAGATGGCGTCACAGTCAGATCTTGGCTGATGATTTCTGGACAGCTTTCATTCACTATTATCTTCCAAATCTTCAAACCAGGCAGAAATGGGAGACTGACAAGGACAACTTGGATTCAGGTCAGGTTGTATTGATAGCTGACCCCGGGTATCCTCGAGCATCGTGGCCTATTGGGAGGATAACTGAAACCTGCCCTGGAAAGGATGGGCGAGCTCGCAGCGCTAAGGTCATTATCCAAGGCCGAGAATACTTACGCCCTGTTTCCAGATTAATTCCACTGCCTGAAATTGATGATGACGAAGCTAAATGAAACATATTTGCTGCTCAAATCCGGGCCATGTGTCTTTTGACTTGACCTTCAATGTAAGTAGTTATTTTATATTCCTTTGAATTATGGTGTGTCTGAAATTAAGGTTATGGATAATTTGTTATGTTTGATCTTATTTGTTAAATAATAGTAAGGATTATGAGTTTGGTTAATCATTATTGTGATATTCTTGTTTTCTTTTTATCCAGACACATTTACTATAATCTAAAAGTGGATTTATGATTGGTAAGCAAAATATTGTAATTTGCTCTTCTTTTTGTTTTAAAACTATGGCAATCACCTTACAAGCATCCGCTTATCACCATTTAACAATGAGAGATCAATAAAGCAATTGTATCCTGAATAATCCTGATTCCTGGTGGTTTGTGGCTCCAGTCAGAACATTTTGATTTACTACATACATGTTACACAGTACAACTTGTATATTTTGGTTATTCAGTGCTACACTGACAACACCCAATGTTCAGTATTCTGTCACGATGGGAAGTTTGAAAGAAGGGTCAAAGGTCGCCGCATGCGGAACCAGTGAAGTCGCCTTTTCTTATTCCAAGCTTTCTTCTTCCTCGTCTAAATCTGCCGTTAAAAGTTCAGCTGACGGAGCCTGGAGCCTGGAGCAGAGGGTTTTTGGGGGGGTGGGCTGAAGTCTGGAGACCCAACAGAGTGACATCACCTGAGGACATTTATCAGACTCCACCCCCTGAAGACACAGCGGGCTTTATATGACTTAGTGCTCTCCACGAACTGACTTTAAAAATGTTTCAGAAAACAAGACGTGACAGAATCATGACTGCAGCCAAGGAGAGTTTGAATTATACAATTCTTTTTTTTTTGTCAGTGAATGTGATATTTATTTGTAAAAGTCTGAGGCGTCAGTCCAAACCCAAAGAAGTTCAGTTCACAATAACATGCAGCAAAGAGAAGCAGCAAAGTCTCCGACTGAGAAACTGGAACCATCAGATCTCTGGTGTTTGGAAAATGACCGAAACAATTAATCAGTTTTTACAATAGTTAGTTGCTGAATGAATGAATGAAGTTACTAAAACTAAGTTGTTACTGTGGCTTCTGTACCTTTAATTGTTTTCTTGTTAATGTGCATTAGCAACAATATTGATTTAGTTTTCATAGTAAGTAATTATTGTTTATTGTTTTACATGTAGAGTTATTTGAATTATTTTCTGTGTTTGGCTTGTTTTGTTTGTTTTTTCCTGCTTTATTGACATAGTGAGATTTTAATAATTGTTTGTTGTTTTCGTGTGTGGACCCCAGGAAGTCGAGCGCCCGCTGTGTGGAAGCTGATGGGGATCCAAATGAAGAAATAAAGAAAATAAAGAGTTAATCTGGAAACATATTTTATTCATAATTTTGTTTTACTGTATCAAAGAGCCACTAAACAGCAACTAAAAAAACCTGCAGTGGTCTCGCAGTGATGTACGAGTGCACTCCAGGGTGTGGCGGTACAGTGTGACATCACAGGTGGGTGAAATGCTTCCAAACTGTGACACGAGGGTTCACATGTCAGTTACTTCTTGGTGTTTACAGTCACATTAGAGCTGGAGTGACTGGCTGATTAATCAGAATATTAAGATTAAACATGGAAATCAAGCAAAAAAGCTGAAAATTATCTGGTCCAGGTCGGATTTTCTGCTTTAATCCGTCTGAAATGACAGTAAATGAATTCTCTTTGGGTTTGCAGCTGTTTTCTGGTCTTGATGTGTCGCACTGGAAACTAAAACTAAAACTGACATTTTAAAGACCAATTAATCCTAACTCGAGACAGAAAAGATCAAATCTGAGTCGCATGTGATGTTGAAGATCAGCATCAGAGCTGCAGTTTGAACGCAGATTGTGGTTCCAGTTGGTATTTTGCTGCTGCACCTGCAGATCATGAGACCGGCTGATAACAGAGCCGCTGTCTCTCCCCTCAACACTGGGCCGTATTGTGGCGACGCAGCCGGAGGCTAATCGATCCAGCCGGAGCCCAGAATCAGCCCGACTCCCCCCTGAGAATCCCTGGGGGAGTGGAAACAGTCATGGACAAAAAGAGAGGAAAAAATCATCCATTATATTGTTTGTGTTGACTCAAAAAAAAAAAAAAAAAAAGTTTTTATTACCATCTGAAGCTTTAAAAATACATAAAAACAGGCAGGAAACAAATACGACGCTAAGTACGTACATGAGTGTGGCCCCTCAGTGAGGAGGAGGAGGAGGACTGCGACGTGTCTCAGACTCTTCCTCAGGCGGGATGATAAAACAGCTCGTCACCGAGTGTCTCCGAGATTTCGATGAGATATTTTTGTATTTGAATTAAATGACTCTGGAGGAAACACAGCTCTGAAACTCGCGTTACTCTGCTGCTGATGCAAGACGAGAGCTGGAGCTGCGATTAGTCGACTAATCCAGATGTGTTCAGAGTAAGTGACGGAGTAACGAGGAGCGCCGTGATTGGAAACCGCAAAAAAACAACAGTGTAGATCTAAATTTAACGACAACTCTGGAAACCCATCGCCAACTGACATCAAATCAACTCCAGATATAAATTTACAACAAAGGTTAAATGCTGCTGAAAGCTACAGTTGTATGTTATTATCATAATAATGATAAGAAAAACTTTTACTTACACTGCACATACAAAGCAACTAAGGACAAGAGTTGGAAAATTAGCAACAGCTATAAACTCTGCACGCTTTGCATTGAAACTATGTTAATCTGCATCGTCCCTATTAAACAAATTAATAAACTGAGATTTTATAGAAAACAAAAAGATAAAGCAAGAGAATAATTCAGATTAATGGGTAATGAAATGCACCTGTTTGCTAAAAATGAAGAAAATTAACCGGGGAGAAGCTCGAAGCTGAAGTAGGGACTGCGTGTGTGTGTGTGTGTGTGTGTGTGTGTGTGTGTGTGTGTGTGTGTGTGTGTCTGACATTAAAAATACATTTCACGTCGTTGGGCCCAGAAGTGAAGCGTCTGTTTCCTCTGCAGCAGCAGGAAGGCCTGAAACCTGAAACCCTGAAATATTCATGCGACCCCCAGAACCAGAGCTGCGGAGAACTGAACAACAGTTTGATTTCATTTACAGACGGAAAATACGATTGAAGGGTTTTACAGTGCAAAGACACACAGACACACAGACACACAGACTGGTATCCGAAGAGATCGATCACAGCTATGGCGAGAAGAGAAGGGGGGTGAGGTCGCTGGTGGACGGAGTCTCAACACAGACACTGCTGCGGCCTATTTTTCAAATCAGTGAAGTTCATGGAGAAAATGAATAGAAAGGCCACAAACATGTGTAAGGCTATTTCTTAATATTTGTTTCCTTGCTCTCTTGTGATCTGCGTCTCCTTACCTTGTTTTTTTTATTTACTTTCCGATATTTATTTTGTTTTAATTTATCTTTCTCCATATTTTTATGTTTATTTTTGACCGTTCTACAGCCGATTATCATTTCCACCATCGTTTAATGAATGTTATTCCTTTCTGAAGCAGAACTGATATCTTTACATTTGTTCTTAGCTCCCTGACAATTGCTCCTCGGACTTTTCCTCTAGCGCCCCCTTGAGGTTCACATTGGTGGTTTTGAATTGGCATGCTAACACACTGAATAAATAAATATAATTAAATGAATATTAGCACGTTAACACGGGATGTGGTTTTACCAGCTGTTAAGAAACAGCCGTCATCTGACTCGCTGTCACATCACTTTACTACCGGACTCTGTTGTAGTGGCTCTACGCAGCATCACACACCGTCCTGTAGGGGGCGCAAGAACGAGGGGGAGGTCCCATAAAAAGACTGACAGCCTCCACCATGACTCCTCCCTCCATCAGCAGACAGAGGAGGGAGGATGATGATGTGACTAATATAGCAGCAGGAGGCAAAGCTTCAAAGCTACCTGCCTCCCACGCAAAAACACACACACACACAACACACACACACACAACACACACACACACACATACACACACACACACACACACACACACTGCATATTCTCCATTTTGGTCCATAGATTACACTCCTGCTGTTTTCAATGATTAATTAGCTGCTGGTTTCATTATTGATGCCATGTTTGTGCGCAGCAGCGAAGCCTCGCTGAATAATAGATTGAACCCCGACTCTGCTGCTGCTGCTTTTGGGGAGGGGAGGGGAGAGGGAGGGGAGGGGGCAAGGGAGGTAGGAAACAAATTAGGATGTAAGGAACATAGGAAGGAAAGGTCATGGGGAGACGTCACATTCCTTTGCAAACACTGAATATGAGACTGAGAACTAAATTTGTATTAACAGCTTTGTCTTATACTTTTGTATTTATTTATCTATTTAACATTATCTCTTCGGGCATTTTGGCTTTTATTCTGATAGGACAGTGACAGAGGGACAGGAAAGAGAGGGGATGATGTGCAGCGAGGGGCCGAGGGTCAGACTCGAACCAGGACCAAGCTGATGCGCTCTACCAGCTGCACCCCCTCCAATTTTTTTATTTTATATGTGATTTGATTCCTTTTTGAGTTTTCCCTCCGCCCCTACTTTACTTCCTACTTCCTGCTTCCTGAATCTCTTCCTCCTTCAGCGAATATTGGATCTGTGTAGGTTTGTGCAACGTAACTGCGCTGTGATTCAGGGTTTTTATCTAAATAAATCTAAATAAAGGTCAGTTTTCTCTTGACATGATCAGATTAGTGAACCAACACTTGTTTATAGACTGTGACCCTGAGGTTTCAAAGGTAATGTTCTGGTCTAAACATTAAGGCATTAACTCATTGCACAACCACTATTTGTGTCACGGCTCTTCTCCTTCCTGTACACTACAGAACAACACATTCAGTATGTCCATCTACGTATAAAAATATGTATATACAGTTACTATCCCACATGTCCTGCTCTCCTTCAGATTAAAGGTTGTGCATCTTTAACTTCTTGAAACTAAATGAAGACAAAACTGAAATATCTCCCCATGTCTCCCAGGATGAAGGAGATTTACTCTGCTGGTTAAATTTAGAAGTAACATGCCTGGGAATTATTTTAGACTCTGAATTAAATTTGACTTCACACATAAAGAAGTTGACCAAAACAGCTTTTTATCACTTGAGAAATATTGCCAAAGACAGCTGGTCCTGTCCCATAAAGAGGCTGAAAAAACTTATTCATGCTTTAATTTCACATACATTAGATTATCAATGGAAAGAATTCAGTTTATGGGTTTTAGCTTCTCTCCACATGCCATTTTACTTGTTTTTAAAGCTCTTTGTGGTTTCTCCGTCGTTTTACAATCCTTCACACGCTCTCAGATCTCTTACTGTCAGGCTTTTAAAATCACACAATTGTACACACAAGAAAAGAGGCAGCAAAGCTTCTCTTTGTTTTTTTAACTGTGCTTCAAAACGATGCAAAACCCTGTAGAGCTGTAAGAGATGCTCAGTTAACACTTTTAAAATCTATCTATTTAACTTGGCTTTTAATTAATTCTCTCATATTTCACTATTTTTTTTACTGGTTTCTGTTTTTATTTTCATTTACACATTCTATCATCTTTTTGTGTAATTTCATTGTCCTTCTATTCGCCCTTATTTTATTGTACTATTCCATTTTATTGTAAAGCATTTCGAGCTACATCTCTCTCCATAAATAAAGTTTGTCATTATTATTTACAATCTTAAAGTTGTTGCTTGTTGAGATAAAAAACAATCTCCGGCCTGTAATGTTACACAACAACCCCTGCAGTCAAAGAGGAATGTGTGCAACTCACTGTCATCTTCCCTGTGATGTGTGTGTCACTGATAAATCTACTGGACACATAATGTAGTGTGAAGACATTAGTCAGGGTTAGATAACTGCTGTCGCATTCACAAAGGATCCTTGTTCCCTTTCAATAAATTAACCATTTCTATATTTCTATATCATCAGCTAGGTCTCAGGATGTCAGGTGGATCTGAATCTTAAACAATTACATCCTGGCAAAAATGTGACTAAATTCATTCACATGCTAATGCTAAAGCTAAACCTAAGGACAACAGCAGCTGCTCCAGTTAGAGCCTCTTTCTTCCTCTTATTGTAAACGCGCACAGTAGGGACCGACTTTGATACTGTTTTATTATAGAATTACTCCCTCGTGGCTGCAACCCTCCGCTAAACCAGTCCAGTCGCAGTTTAGTGCCAAAAACGTGTGCTGTGCAGTCACAGTGACCTTTGACCTTTGACCACCAAAGTCTAATCAGTTCGTCCTCCTGTCCAAATGAACGTTTGCGACAAATTTGAAGAAGTTCCCTCAAGGCGTTACGGAGATTTTGTGTTCATGTGAAATGCACATGTTCAGTTAGCCTACCTGTTTTTAAACAGCCATGCTAGCAGCTGTGTGAGGCTCAGCTGTGAGAACAGCAGTGCTGTGAGCTAAATGCTAACATTGGTATGCTAAACTACTCACAATAGCAATGCTAGCAGATACATAATGTTTACCATGGTCACAATCTTAGTTTTCTATGTTAGCATGCTAACATTTGCTCATTAACAAACGTCACGGTTTCATACGTCACAGAACTAAGGAACCAATCCTGTCAACTTGTGGGGACAGGGGGCGGGGCTAAATAAACCTGAAACCATGTCAGTGCAGAGAGAGCGAGAGAGTTAGCATTAGCACAACCGCTAACACTGTGTCAGCCACTGCCAGTTACAAGCTAACAAACAACATAAACAAATAAAAGATGCTATCTACGCTAACCGTTCTGATACGTCCGCTAGCTTCAGACCCAGTTTGTTGTTTGTTTTTTTCACATTTTATTTGGGAAAACCAGTTAAACAAAAAATGAATCAAAGCCGAGGAGTTTCACACGTCTGAGGAGGAACTTAAATCCAGAGTTTAAAGCTACTGTGTAAGGTCTATGAGAATTTGTCACATTTATTCCTATTTATTCTGATAGTACACATTCTTGATTTGTTTTTAGAAAAAGTGGTGCGGTCTATTTTAGCTTCAAGGTCCAGGCAAGTCAACTATTAACTTCTAAAAATGTTTGAGTTGGATTTGGGTTTATTTTTATCTGCAGAGCTGCAGCAGAGAAGCAGCTGACTGTTTAATGATGCTCCGCTATCAGGGGAGAAAAACAGTGAAGTGTTAGTGGAAACTAAGCGTATTTGTCGAACATGCTCTCGTGTTTAAGAGTGTTATCAAAGGTCTGAATGTCCCAGAGTCCTTGAGAATCATTCGGCAACATTACATCCTCATGTAAACCCTCAGCTGGAGGCGGAGAAGGAAAACAAACAGTGGAGAAGTTGATGCGATTCCTCTGCAGAGAAGAACGGAGCGGCACGGAGCAAAGTTGGATGATGTTATTAAAACATTCATTCAAATCAATTCAAAGTGAAAACAGCTTTGTTAACATGACAGCTGCAGTCTACATCTGCCAAAGCCACACAACAATCTCATTTGTCAAGCTTGGCCGAGGGAGCGAGAGTTTCACAGTAATGAACTGTGGAGAAAACCTTACGTTCGTCCCGACTATTTTTGTCTCCGCGTTGTTAATTTGCAGCGTTTGCATTTTGGCGGCGTGTCGTCCCATCAGCTCACCTACTGTCTCTCAGACTTCAGTGTGTTGTCATGCCGACGCCAGTCTGTTTTCCTGTTGCTGTATGACGCCTTGTTAATTATAGTACTTGTATTTTCCTTCAGTATTTCCCATTATATTTCCAGTCTAAATACATTTAGCTGATAACACTGTTGTACTTTTACTGTGGTAGGATTTTAAATGCATGAATTTTACTGTAATGAGGTATTTTAAAAAAGGAGTCCCTCTTCTGATGGAAACAATATCTCAGATGGTGGAGCTTCTTCAAATTTGGTACAAACATTCATTTGCGTGACCTGAGATTTATTTCCAAGATAGCGTGGGGAGTAATGTTTGTTATTTTGGCCTTGGAGACCCCGACATTTTCTTGCTTATGTTAGTTGAGTGTTGCGTTTTGCTGCATGTTATTCTGATAATAAACACGTGTCTGAGCCGCTTCTTTTTCTTTTCTTTGTTGTTGAGGTTTGTTAAAGTAACCTTGTGAACTTTATGGTACTCCCTGTGTTCCCCTGGACATTTTCTTAAGAAGGTCGTAACAGATCCATTTTCAACATGACTACAAGAAATAGTGCACAAAATCCAGTTTTCATTATGTGTAAAAATGCATGACATTCAGCTGAAACTAACATGAGGCTTCAGGAGTCTTGACTTAGACAAATCCAATGTGTTTCTTCATTCCTGCAGGAGTGAATAAGTTTATTTCCAGTGTTTTGTCCTGACAATAAATCTGTTTGCAAACAGGACGTATCCATCCACCAAGCCTCAGCAAGGAAAACACTGTGGAAGTCACTGGTGCGACCGATAACTGTTTCAACCTACATTCTCCATTATTGTATAAAGTTCAAACCCACCCTAAAAAACATTCCCCCTCAGTTTCTCTTAAACGATTCATTATCATCAGTTCCAGCTTTATATTACATTCCAGGAATTAGTTTGTGACGCTGTTGTGTAATTTACTTCACTGCTGTGTCCATTCAGTCCTTGTTTGGTTCTACCCAAATAGCTTGTGAACACTAAAGCGTGTCGGCTAAAAGCCACACCCGTTTAGGTTGGAATTTAAATGTAATACAGCTTTATACTGAGTGAGTAACACTGTGGTCTGCACACGGCCTTATTAACTGGTATGTTCCCAGAAGGTTTACCATCTTAGTTTGGCGTGATGCCATGCTAACTGAGCTGAGGCTGATGGGAATATCATTAGTTAGCAAAATATTTAGACAAGCGAAAAGATTTTTGACCTGATACTGGTGCTAGATTAAAGATCAGTGGATCACCAAAGTGATTACAGTTCATCCTGAGAGTGAGCTTTTATATTAATACAGTTATTTCTTTTATTTAATAATAAAAATCCAATTAAATGAATCCAATTTCTAAGCTCCAGAGCAAGAGTCCTTGAGATAACCACATAATGTAAACTTTCATTCAGGTTGCAGACAGAACTACAGTACAGCTCTGAGGGTAACCACTCATCTCTTAATGACAGCTGATTAAGGTTAATGCTCAGTTCTCATATTGATAGATTTCTGATTCAATTGATCACAATATACTTACTGCAATTCTCCAGCACTGGGCGGGTTTATCTGGGACAGTTTGAAGTAGTGTATCTCCTATTTGTCCCCTTGTGCACTTTCACCAGGGAGCATTTCACAGCTATACGTCCCAGTAAAGACTTAAAACCGCAGCAGTTTGTCCACAATAAAAGACTGTTGTCTGTGATAGATTTTAAAAACTGGATGTCTCCTTCCTTATAATTCTTCTGCATACAGATTTAAAATCCTCACCTTTCCACCAACACTGTCAAAAACCCAGGTGTCCTATTTGAATATAACCTTAATTTTGAAATTCATGCTAGCAAGGGTCGACCGCTCTTGCTTGTATTATCTAGGACAGTGGCTCTCAAAGTGGGGCCCCCCCCCAGGGGTGCTCAAGGGGGTTCAGAGCGAGTCAGAATCATGTTTATTGCCAAGTAGGTTTTCACATACAAGGAATTTGCTTTGGTGTTTTTGCTGCATAACAAAAGGCAGATAAGTAAGAGGAGAAAATATAAAGGAAGATAAAACAAAGCAATTACTGCAACATAAACATTTACACATTTATTTTCACTATATTTCCATCTTGGCTGAGGACTAATTGTGACCGGGCCGCCACTCTTTGGAACAACCAGCGAGCTCTTTACCTTCTTTTAAATCCCTCTTAAAGACAGATTTTTACAGGTGTGCTTTCTCAGGGCTTGAGATCTAAATCTACCTCTAACCTCTTAAATTTATTGTCATAGTCAAGTCATTTTTTCCTGTTTCTTATCGATTCATTTAATCATTTTAGACGGTTTTATCTCATTTTACTGTACCTCATTGTCGCAGCTGCAGGTTGTAAAACCTTTAAAAACTGTTTTTAAATGTTGTTCATCCTCAATTTGAACTTGTCCTGAAAGGTGCTAGATAAATAAAGCTTTTTATTATTATAATTATTATTATCCATAAGCAATACAGTGACAGGATGTATGAATATTTTGGTCATGGGTTTCAAACACTTTCTGTAAAACATCTAAAAGCATCAGATGGGGGTTAGTGGTCTAGTCTGCGTCACTTTAGGTGCTTGATGTGAAAAACTTTGAGAAGCATTGATCGAGGGAATAATGCTAAAAGCTTCAGAGACACAAAATGATTCAAAGACTGAACAAAAAACATCACGAACAAACCCAAAGAAATCTGATGCATCCTCACATTACATCTGTGAACCGAACCAGAAACAGTCACAGTACTCATGTTTCCATTAGCTGATAAAGTTCTTCGAACTTTGCATAAGAAGGCAGATAAGATGAAAAAACGCGTTGCCATCAAGCTGTAACCAAGAACTGTTTGTTTGTTCCTGGAAAGCCGACACGCCGCGGACATGAGTTTGATAGCGTTCAGGCGTGGGACCGAAAAGCTGACGGGAAAAGCTGAAGGAGAAAACACCCCGTCATGTGGGGAACGGCCTCCGTACAAACTCTAAATCAAGCAACACAGATGTTTGGAATATTTGTGTGACACATGAACATTAGAAGTTTCTTTAGTTTTCCTAAAATGGTTTGTTAGTGTCGTTAACACGCCTCATTTAAACCGAGAGGCAGAGGCAGCTGCTGCTACAGAGGGAAGTCTGAATGTGAGGAATGCTAACAGGCCACTTCAGGGAAATGATGAAGACTCTGCTTTAAAACATTTTGCCTTATTGATTCAAACTTCCCTTCTTCTTCTTCAGGACTCGGTGCAGATTTAACACACACACACACACACCTGAAGCTGGTGAAATAAATCAGATTTTCGTGTCCAGAGATGAAAGAAACCGAGTTGAAGTGAGACTGTTCCCGCTGGTGGGTACAGTGAAGGCAACACAATAACTGGGTGAGATAATACGCCCACCGTCACACCTGTACAGGTAACTGAATCAACAAGCAAACACCTGTGTCTGACATGACTTCTCTCTACACACTGGAAACACTGTGTGAAGCTTCACTGAGGTTTACTCAGTATTCATGTCGGTCTGGAAATAGATCTTACTGTAGCCACTACACTGACAGAGGATCAATGGATCATAGAGCAACAAACGATCAATCTATGAGTCAATCAGAAAAATAATTGGCAACTAATTGATTAACAATTTTAGTGATTTCTCAAGCAAAAAAAACAAAACTGAATAACTTTGACTGACTAGCATTTTTGCTCAATTCTTATCACAAACAGTTAATTGATTAATCAATTCTCTCTCCAATTCTCTTCTTCAATGCTCCTGAGAGGCTCTAATTTGGTTTTAGGGACAAGAAATAGTCGATCAAACTATTGATTGATCACATAAAGGAAGTAAATTGAAGACATCACCGTGAGCCACTGTGAGAAACTGTAATGCCAACGACATGAATAATCAATTAATCAAGAGAATAAATCAATTTGAGATTCCTGTCCCTTTAAGACTTTGTTTCACTGCTGCAGGTACAGAAGTACAGTGTGTGTGTGTGTGTGTGTGTGTGTGTGTGTGTGTGTGTGTGTGTGTGTGTGTGTGTGTTCACATGGATTCCTTTCATTCAGTGTAAATTGATCACTAATGTAATCTCCTTCAGAAAGTCCCTCCTTCAGTGAAGGATCAACTCAGTCACCTCAGATCTGGACACTGAGTCTCTCACGTCACGGCACAGCTGCTATGGCCGTTTGTAACTTGAGATCACGGCTGAAATCAACAAATCGATTGATCAATTGGTCAGTCAACAAAAAAAAACATCTGAAAGTGATTTCATTCACCTACAGTATTTAATTTTTCACTGCTTGGTGTCTCTAAATCAAAAAAATGACAAACCACAAATTACATGAATTAAATTAAAAATGCTAGCTGAGCTGTCACTAACAGTCACTCAGCTTTTTCTTTAAGATCCAGACGTCCGACGACTAAAATCCCTCATCCGGTCAAAGTATATGTATATAGTTAAACAACCAAGATCTACAAAGTTTATTCTAAAAATGTGGCTTAAAACTGATTAAGAAAATCAACTTTCAGCTTCTGGAAGGAAACCACCAACACTGCGCATGAGCATGGCGGATATGACGTCATTTACAAGCGACCAAAATCAATGATTTCTGTAGGTTTAAAAATTGATGGAAACATTTGAGATAATGTGCAAACACAACTCAATAAAAAAAAAAAAAATATATATATATATATATTTATACAATTTAAAGTAGAAAAAAATCTGGTCCAAGAAGAATTTGATAGAAATTGTGGCTGTTGATTTGAAACAAGCAGAATAAGGAGGATCAGTTTGGGCCACAAAAACCACATTTTATCAATATTTGTGGGGGCATCTTGTCTCCATGTGAAAGAGGTTTCATAGGGAATCAGACAGGAGATGTGAGTGAAGAAGGTGAGAGGAGACTGGATCCTGGTTCTGGTCTGGAAAACACAATAAAAGCCCAACACTGATTGTTGGGAGTAAAGTAAGTCTGTCACATGCTTGGTTGTTTGGGTGTGTGTAGATGTACAAGTTCCTCTACTACACTTTTAGATACAATCATAATACGTTAAAAAAAAACAAACAGCCAACTTACTATAATGAAATGATCAACAACAAGTAGCTTAACACAGAGAGAGAGAGAGAGAGAGACGTGAGAGAGTGAGTGAGCTGCAGAAGAATGACAGGAAGTGAGGGTAATGAACAGAGAGGGAAGCTGAGGAATGTCAGCGTCTGTATCAGAGCTTCGCTCCGCAGACCCGAGGCCTCACTCATTAAACAGTCTGTACGATACGCGCTGAAAGTGTTCAAGTACACAATATATGGACTGAAATCAAAGCAATGCACATAATTTCCCTTTATAAATCACAAGCAAATTGTAACGGTGCGCACTTTAGTGAGTCTGCCGCACCCAAAACACAATTAACTATAAATGATCAATGCAAATCCCTCATCAGTATTGATCTACATATTGTTCCTGTGTCTGAGAGGCTGACGGCTGCAGCAGCTGTCAATGCAACAAACAGGACGATGGCTCAGATGAATCTACGTGATCAGTCATGAAGGTGGGACGCCTTGATGTACGGACCGACCAGCGGAGGCCTCTCATCAGCCCGTCGCTTCACCGGAGCTTCAGCCGTTGTCGCGTTTACAAGACAAGAGGTTATCATACGTCCTCCGAGCAGCTGACTGGCGGCTACAGTGACTCGCTATCGGAAAGTGACGAAAAGGGGGCCGGGGCTAGCTGGTTAGCATGCTAACTTCAGTAGAAGAAAAGGCATGATAGAGATAGAGTTAACATTGGTGTTGCTTTCCACTTCTGGAGACAGATGTTGATGAGTAAAGGAATGAAGTTTGATCCTGAACTCACCGTACTGGTGAGTAAACAGCTGTTAATGCTATCGTTAGCTACGTAGCAATAGCAAAACTTACAAATAGCTCCTTTAAAGCAACTTAAACCTCACAAAGTATTGTGTTGTGAAATGCCCCCGGCCTTGGAGGTAACGCTGGGTTATTTCTGTCAGTGGTAAACTAGTTTGACAGATCACAAATAAACATATTTAATTAATTCATTACACTTTTCTTCTTGTGTTTGTAGAGAGTTAAAAAAAAAAAAGTAAGAACATCAAAACAAGCTGAAACTCAATTGAACTGGCAATCGTCCAAACCACACAATCCACTGATCACAGCCACTCACTGTAATGAAGTGAATCTGAATTTGAGTCCTTAATGTGATGATGCATCTCAGTTTGCAGGCGTTAATCAGAGCAGAGTGGCATCAGCTGACATTTATCACCTGAGAACAATCAAACAATTCAACGGGACATCAGTTTAGATTTCTTTGAAGTTCACTGTATTTAGTCTCCACCCCAAAACATCCCTGAAGCACCACCCACGCGTCGCTGTAACGCAGCAGGGAAATATTCTCAACGTACAAACTGTGCCTGTGCTCTGATGTTGTTCTAAGTTTACAGTGATCATGATGCCGTCTCTGATGTGACAGATTTAATGTGCTCGTGATTTATGATTTATTGACGTTAAGCAGCAACATTCACATTGCCGGCAGATATTTTTTGCAGCGTAGTGTTCTTTGGCAGTGATAATCATCAGTGTTTACATTGTCTCTATTTCTGGTTATCAGGGTCTCACACACACACACAGAGATTACATCATGCTGCTATAATAACCTCTATTTTTGTCCACTGAAGGTCTGACACACAAACCAGCAAAAGGTACGGACATAAGTGTGTGTGGTGTCTTGTTCTTGTGTCTTTGTGAGGACCGGGTCGAGTCACACCCGAGAGTGACAACGTTTTTTCTGGCCCTCAGTTTGACAGTGTTTAGACTCAGTTTAATTGTTAAAGTTTGTCTGTAACACGAGGGTTAGGATTAGAGTAATGTCAATCTTGGCCCTCATGAGTAATATAAATTCAATATATATATCAATAGTGTTTTATTGAATCCAGATCCAGTATTGAATCCACTTATCAAATCCAAATCCGACTGAATCCCTTAAAAGGTTCAGCTTTTATCAAGTCAATAAAGTTATAAATAACAACAACTCAAAGACTTGGTATATATCTTTGATCAGATGTAGACGAGCTGGGTATCGTTCAAAAATGATCAATATTGGTACCAATATCAAAACTGATTCTTAACAATACTTTTTTCAATACCAATTTTATCAAATCCATTTTAACAAAAAGAAAATTATAAAACATTACGGTGCAAATCTTAGTTTTACTTTGAAGCTCGGTCTCTTTACACACTCAAACATGTTTGTGCAGATAAACAGCCAATCAACAGCAATATTGGATCACGGTCCAAGCATACTGGATGCTGATTGGCTCACCGACGCTGATGAGATTTACTCATTTACTCCTCAAGTTTTGATATTAGGTATCGAATGATGACCATTTCAACCAGAGACACCAACGGTCAAAGGAGAAGAGAGGCTGCATGGTTTCAACACGCATAAAAAATAACGAGGACTGTGGATAACAGATTCGTTAGTGTTGCATCGTAATGAATCAGGATATTTTGCCAAAAGGGAACCAGAACCAAAATGGAACCAGCTCTCTGAAGCCAATGATTGGCTGGTTCTACATCTGGGACATTTTTTTTTGTACTTTACACCAACGTCACACGACTTGTTCCTCTGCTCCCGACCAACCAGAGTCAGACACTTGTTGTTCCTGAACAGAGACACGTTTGTCCAGATGAGAAATTTTTTTATTAGCAGCTAATTTAAGACCAAGTGAGTCACACCTCATCATCCTTTCCATCTGCATTGGTTATAGTTTATTATATAAAAGAAGAGAAGCGTCTTTGCCACTTTGCTGATGCGTGTATGTCTGTTTGATTGAAAGCAGCTGCCAGGACGCCAGAGTTACACTGTAGGGAACAGAGCAGTGAGCAGTTAATTAGCTATCTAGCTGTTTAGCGGTGCAGTCTTCCCCAGTGAATGTTTGTTTGTAAGACGGGTGTTCGTGTCTGAGTTAGATAAGGACAGGACTCATGTGGGTTGTTGTTCTGAGTCTGTGGCCCTTGTGATCAGCTGCTGCCTGGTTCAGTGTGACCGTCTGCTCCGCCTGTGATTTACTGGAACAGTGTTCTGTTGAATTAAAGGTCCCATCCAGACTAAAGGTCTCCGTCCATGTGTAGTGTGATTATAGATCAGCTCTAGCTTCTATATTAATACTGTGAAAGTATCAAAGCCTCAGTCCACAGAGAAATGCACACAGCCTGTATTCAGAAACTGAGCCTTTGTGATGTCACAACGAAGCAGCCACCAAGCCCCGCCCACCTGGACCCACCATCCAAACTTGGCAGGATCTGTTTTCCCTGGATGTGAAATCTAGTAATTTTTCTTCCATGCACTCGCCTTAACGTCACCACCGATCCTTCGTCTGCTGTCCCAATCAATCCCTTCTTTCAATCCCCTCGCCATATTCCACTCTTGCTGTCCCAGCTGCCCAATCAACCACCTCCCTTATGGCCTCGACGCACACTAGCACTGTACCCGTCCGCTCCGAGAGTCTAGCGGCCAAAACTGCAAAACCGCACACGGTCTCCCCCGATGCCGCCGGATGATTCTTCAGTTTGCTCCAGAACCAGGTCTAAGGCTTCGGTCTACAGCTTCACACAGAATCCAGCCGGAGGATTTCATTCTGAATTTGATCATTTGTTCGGCTCATTTCATCGCTGACCAGCCGTCGCCATTACAGGTGAGTTTTTACCAAGCTACAGCAGGCGGAGTCTCTATTCTGATTGGCTGACTGAGGAGATGTAAAACTACATTGAGATGGTTTTTGGTACTTAAAACCACAAATATACTGTATCATCTTACAGCTATTGAAACTTCACATGACACAGGCTTTTCCTGCAGAATGAGGGGAAGCCATTACGAAACCAAAAACTAGAAAGTTCCCCCTGTTGGTTTCAGATCCATCCTCAGAGAAGAACACGGGACGAGTGATTTACAGAGCAGGTACGAGCGGTAGCAGACGGATAAATGACTTTTAATTTGAGTGAGACTGTGAGTCTCCAGGTGACGGGTGTTTCCTGTTCTGGGCTGGTGCGTGTGTTTGACTTTAACTGCGTCATGAACTCATTATTTATGCTTCTCTGAACTGTTTGTACAACTGTAGTCTTTACGTCTGGTGTGTATGCCTATCTGTGCATATATATCTGGCTGTGGTACGTACGTCTGTATGTGTGTGTGCATGTGTGTGTGCATGTGTGTGTGTGATAGCAGTCAGGTGAGTCGTCCTGGCTCCAGGCTCATTTCCTCGGCACTAAGAATAACCAGCAGCATGAACAGGCTGTTTTCACTCGCCTCCTTCTCTCTGATTACAGATAGGACCTCCACTTTCTTATCGCTCAGGGTTCCCAAACACACACAAACACACACACACACACACACACACACACACACACACACACACAAAATACAGCCACTCACAGGACCACACTGCAAAAAATGTCACTGGTCAGTCCAGACTCCTTTACTTATTCTTGCGTTGTGGAAACAGACTCAAACTTTATCAGAATTAGGCTGAAACAAACAATTATAAATATTTCATTGTTGATTAATCTGTCAATTATTTTCCTGATAAATATAAAATGTATTAATAATAAATTAATCGTTGAGTCTTAAAATGTTAGTAAATAGTGAAAGAAAAGTACTTGAATTTGTTTTAAAGAACACCAGAAAACATTTGAGAGGCCAGACATCATCAAAAATTAGTCAAACGATTAATTGATAATCAAAATAGCTGCCGATTAATTTTCTAATTGATTCACTGATGCATTTTGAACAAAATCACAATTATTGAAACTGCTGCCAGTTTTAGTGAATTAACCTTTTGCTCTTCTTTGGGGGGATTTAAGTCAATTTCGCTGAAGTGCGACACAGAACTCCTGACTTCTTAAAAACATAAGGAGAAAGTGTTGACGTTTGGTGACGCTGTTAACAAAGTCAGGGGGCGTGTCCTCTTGGTCAGGGTTACGTTAACTGGATCTTACACTCAGCCTATGACAATAAGTTTAGAGAAGCTCCATCAAAACTGAGAAAACTGCTGAGGTGACATCACCCAGTGATTCTGGCTTGGCCTCAAAGTCTATTATTTCCATTATTAATTAATATGTTGATTATTTTTTATTATTATTTTTGTCACAGAGCTCGAGGTAACGTCTTCAAATTGCTCGTTTTATCTGTCCAGCAAATACTGTTTTTATTAAGAAAATGGCTGAAATGATGAATCATTATCAAAATATTTGTTCATTTCTTTCAAGTCGTAGATGAAAAGTGAGGGATCCCGTGTTTTTTGGACTTTAACCCAAACCGGGGTCTTTAACTCTGCATATCTCGGCTTCTCATGCATCAATCTGTACATTGTTTTGTTGTTTTTAATTGACTTTATTTCTCAAGTCTCATAACTTTAAGGAAGTGAAATACTACAGGGTCACAGTCAGAGGTGAAACTGTGGATTCAGATGAAGCCATGACATATTTCAGGGAAGTGTGGCTCATTTTTCAGACACTTGACAGAAGTTCGTTTTCACGTTGCAAACTGAACTTTGGAAAAATGTCTATTTGACTCACTGACAAATGCTCGTTTCAGGGCTTTCCAGGAAACAAAACACACAGATGTCATTGTAGGATTTATAACTGTACAGTGAGCCATCTCACTCTGCCACGTTTCAGTGTTTAGTTTCCAGGAAATTAAGAATTTGTCAAGAAGTCAGATGCTCTCTGCTCTCTGTGTTGATTCTCAGCCTGAACAATGTGGTTTTTTTTTATGGAGGATATTTTTTGCAGCGGACAGAAAACACACAGCAGATACAGCAGATCTCTATCACTGAATCCAGGGGCACAAGACTGGAGAGTGAATGACTACCAATCACAAGATTACTGTAATCTCATTACAAACTGATAGCTACTAAATTCCCTGTACGACCATTTAAAAACACACAGTGGACCACAATGTAAGAATATCAAAATATACATAATGCTGCTGCTGTGACGTCTTTGATTTACAGACAAGGACAGGATTCTTTATAGCAGTTTTTTTTTTAAACAAAGTTCACTTTACTGGGTCTAATGGTCTCAAAACAAGCTAACACCCACACCACTTCAAGCGTCTGCAGGTTCATTAGTTGGATAAATTGTAGATATATTTTGAGAGCAAAACCCTAAAGGTTCACAGTATTATTCTTCTATTTCAATATTTTACATTAAAGGTCCCATCCAGTGTAAAGGTCTGTGTCCATGTGTAGTGTGATTATAGATCAGCTCTAGCTTCTATATTAATACTGTGAAAGTATCAAAGTCCACAGAGAAATGCACACAGCCTGTATTCAGAAACTGAGCCTTAAAACCAGCCGTCAGGACTTCTGGAACTTTGTGATGTCACAACAAAGCAGTCACCAAGCCCCGCCCACCTGGACCCACCATCCAAACCTTGCAGGATTTGGTTTCTCTGAGTGTTTTTTACCTGAAATCTGCTTTATTTTTATTGGATCACTCAGAAAACAGTCAGCCAATCGAAAGAGAGGCTCAGAGCCTCCTCTCTTCTGATTGGTTGACTGACCTGTTGTTACTAGAGCTGCAGAGAGAAACCTGAGAGAGGAGATGTAAAACTACACTGAGATGGTTTTTACATCTTCTAATGGATCAACACTTCAAATAAAACACAGAAGAAGAAGAAAATCTGATTAAAGTTAGTTTTCAGGCCTCACTTCCTTTAAAATGTGCATCAGAAACAATGTTTTTCACTAAATAAGTAATTGACTCTGACAGTTGGTGTATCACTTTACAGACAAGTGAACTGAGTTTCATTCCCATGGATTTCAACACTATTACCTCATGTTCGTTGCTCAGCGCTCCCACACAGCACAGGGCGTTTGACGAATACACGTTTTAACATAAAGAAGAAGAATATTCAAAGTTTTGCGTCCGTGCCAGCAGACGTCACATTCGTCAGATCTCACGCTGGAAACGATAGTGCGTGGGTGCAGGAGAGCTGAGCCGGACCATTCCAAGCTAAATACATAAAATCTCACCCACCCCAACCTTGATCCCCCTCCCTCCCTCCCCTCCCTCCCCTCCCCCTCCTCTCTGCTCTCAGTCCTGGTCCAAATTTGGCACTGTTGGGTCTCTGTGAAAAGGCATTTCCCCCGGGGGGGGCGATCGAGTCTCTGTGTAACTCTTGACTGTGGTCCGAGTCTGACAACATGGTGATTTTCCCACAGGAAAATAAAAACATAAACTTTGACATAACATGTTTTTGAATCAGGGGATCAAAGTTGTGAGAGGAGAGGCTTCGTGGGATCCGCTGGACGTGAAGCAGGAAAAAGGCTCCATTAGTATTTTCAGAGAGTTAATCAGAAATACAATCGCACACACGCAGGAAGTGGAGGCAGAAAAACAAGAGGCAGCGCAATGTTTCTTCAGCGTGTATGAGAAAAAGATCTACATCTACATTTTTTCACCCACAGTAAAATAAAATAACAAAACTGACACCAACCAAGTCACAAGAAATAAAAAGGAGAGACTAAAGAAATAAAATTAGCATCAGTAGTTGTCAAACAGTCGACTCTGCAAATAGCAACAAAAAACAAATTAACTACCACAGAAAAATTATAAAGTCATTATTGATATCATTTGTTTGAAGTCATTTAGCAAATCTATATTTGAGATTAAAGGTTAATTCTTAAGTATTAACTTAAGGTCTACGCCTGACTTCCTTATGGATCTTTAGGACAGTTTTAGGATTCAGGACAAGGTTGGATATCGAGTCTGACCCTGTGTCAACTGAGCGAATCCTGCTTTTAGGGAATATTCACCACTGAAGAATCAACATGATGAGTCCTGCTTCATCACCGCACCTTAAAGAGGGTTTCTGTGATCGAATATAATCAATCATTTTTTTCAGTTTTGTACCACACCTTCAATGCCTAGGTTGCATTGTATATCGTATTTCTAATTTATCTTATTTATTTTAGATTCTTGTGCTACTACTTTCCTCTACGGGGGATCAATAAAGGTACAAAAACATTTTTATTTCTTGTTCCATCCGGATTGGTTGGTGCGTCCAAATGTTATGTCAGAGGCGTTTTAGGGATGAAATGGTCAAATCATCAAAACCCAGTTAGATCATCACAATATTTTGGACATGAGGTCCACATCGACACAAATCAACATGTGTGTTGGAGCTTTCATCCACAGCATCTCTCAGTTATGTCAGAGCTACATGCTGGCGTTTGTGGACGTCACCGGGGACAATCGCTCATTGTACATTGGGGACATTGAGTGTACTCTCTCCCTCCCCTGATCAATAACTTTCATGTGAGCCTCATCAATTGCATCAAACGCAAAACAGTCAACGTCATGTGAGCACGGCGGGAACGGTCACTTGGCTCGGAAACAGCGCGGTCATGTGAGCCAAATAAAGCAGGACTCTGTGCTGTGGGACGCGCCAGAGACAAGAGACGGAGGAATGCAGAACATGTGGAGGGATTACAGTCGTCACATTAAATAAAAAAACAAAAAAACATCTGGAGTGATTCTATCATCAGCCACAGCTGGAGACACTGTAATCACACCACAGATTACCTGTCTGGATTACAAACTTTAAAAATCAAACTGCTCAAGCTTGTTGAGTACGAGCCGATGTGTTAAAACATCTTCTGAATGGCTGCTTCTTGAGTTTATTGTAAATAAGTTTGAATTATTGCCCAGTAAACATGAACTTTCATAACAACAAAAAATTAGCTGCAAAAACAGCAGTTGAGTGGATTTCATAAGTGACTCCACTCAAGTGTCTGAGCCTCGGGTTCAACTTTGGTGAAACACAAATTCACCAGCCATCAATTTTATATAATCGTCCTCTGCTGGAGAACGAGCCGCTCCACAAAACAACACAACACAAATCATCGGGTACTTATGAAATCATGAGACGGCCTCCTCGTGGGTTAATGGTGACACAAACAAAAATCATATCTGCTGCCTGTGCATCAGCTTTCAAGAGCCCCGAGGTTTATCAACATCTGTGAGCGACGATCACGAGTGAAATGTGACGTTGTGCTTTGTGTGTAAATTTACTGATTGATATTTTAAGAAGTATTTCACTTGTTACTGAAGGTCTGAGATGCTGGAGAGGGAACGCTATGGTTTTCTTTTACGCTAATGTAACCGTAGTTATTGTACACAATTGAGTTAGGTTAGTTATGGGTAGATCGTTATGATTTTAACAGCACTACTTTTATCAATAAGGTACTTTAACAGGACTATTATCGGCACTTTTTGTGATTTCATAAGAGAAAAATAAACTAATTAAGAACAGAATTAAGAATTGCTTGAATGGTCTTAATCAGAAAACGGAGTTGGTGAAATAAAATGTGAGAACTTTTATGTCACAGTAACAAAGAGCAGAACCAATAACGTTATCAATACTCTGATCATTAAACATTTAGCCCCAGGGCCTGTTTAATACCAGGTTTAGGTACCCATCGCTAGTGTTAATCATAACTATGATATATATATATATAATATTTCAGTTTATTATATTATATATTTATATATATTATTTACTTGAGTCTATTAGGGCTGAACAATGAATCGAAGTATTATAGAAATGATAATGTGACCAAGTGAAATTTCTAAATAAAAAGAGCTGCAATTTTTGAATAAAGGCGAAATGTGTCACAACAGACCATAAATGAAGCGTTGTGTTGCCACAGTGACGCCCCGGTCCACAGATCATATTCTCCAGAGGTAAAAGGAACATGTTTGTTCAGTACAAGCCCCGACAAAAAGTCACATCCTGATCATTTTTATTTTATTTTTTTGTGAAAATGAAAATGCAAAAACGATAATTCCCACTGAAATCGCAGTATCTGCCAAAATAATGATAATAACTATGATTTTTTTTTTCGCATATCAGTTGCCGCATGCTGATTTTATAGGTGTAACATTTAGGTTGCTCATGTACAACTTCCTTTAGTGTGGAGTACTTTTGGTTCCCACCTGCTGTTGTTTACGGAGGACAGGTATGAAGAAATATAGTAGTTTAGCAGTATAATAATTGAAGTAGTATTATAGTATAGTATATGTGTATACCGTCTAAACAATTAAGTTGTGTTCACTGTCCTGCCGTGTTGGCGGAGGTTAAAGAGCCTGGAGAACCCACCGAGAAATCAGGGTTACAGCAACATACACTGTTCAGGAAATACAGATAGAAACAGATAAGTAATAATGCAAACAACTCATAAAGTATCTTGCCACAATGATTATAAATGAAATGAATATGTGTTTTCAATATGCTGTAAAATACAAAAAAATGGTCTTTTGAAACCACGTGACACGGACTTGGCGCAACCAGGACCCGTCGCAGACACGAGGATTCGACCAGGCGCCATCCAGAACGCGACAACACATCCTCCTCTCATCCCGTATCCGGGGTCATTAATGGGTCATAAAGGATGGAATAGTTTGTCTCTATTAGATTAGACTTTCATAACTGCACAGTAACAAACAGTTTGATGTTGCATTTTTCAGACGTTTTGGTACCAAATCAATCCAAAAGACAGTAAATCACAACATCTCATTTTAATCATTTGATTACACCTCGATATTTACAATTAACTGCAGCAGTAACTTGTTCGGGACACATGCTGAGGAGCAGACGGCTCAACCAGAGTGAAGAAAACTCAGCCCTTTCATTCAGACTTTTTCTTCTAGTGTCAGTGATCTGTTGTGGTCTGGGGGTTAAAGCAGAGCTGTATCGCACTGACTCGCACTGACTCGCATCGCTGTCCAGGAAAAATAACACTCAAAACTGCAAAGAGTGAGACTTTTGATGCGTCAGCTCTGATTGTACAACGTCAAATTGGAAATGTTTTTTTGCAGATTTGCGTCATTTCCTCCCGACAGCCGCGACAGGAGAAGATCACAGACAGGCCAGACGGTTTTCTGCAGGTCATTCTTGTTTTCTGACATGAACTTTGGCAAACAGGAAATTTTTGCCCTCATGAAAACAAAATAAAACAAGATAAGCCATCTGTGTTACACAACAGCAGCCAGGAAACGGAGACAAGGAGTACAGTCAGTAAATTGCGTTCAGTAGCATCATGAGACAGAAACGTCGATCCAGACAGAACCAGAATCATGCAGGTAAAGTCTGACTGTGTGTGTGTGTGTGTGTGTGTGTGTGTGTGTGTGTGTGTGTGTTTTCACAACCGATCAAGCAGGAATCAAACACTTACATTTTCATAGCAGACACTGTAAACAGACATACTGAGGGCAGCAGCGACGCTGGGACAGCAGCTGCTGCGTCTCTGGAAACGTCCTGCAGGTAAAACCCTGAACCCTGACCTCAGTCTGACCTCTGAACCCCCTGTGGTGAAAATGCCTGTTTGTGTGTCTCTATAGGGGAGATGCAAAAATAAAAAAAAATAAAAAATTCCTCACAACATCAAGGCAACAGTTACTTTTAAAGTCACAATGAAATAAAACATGAAACTTTTTACATGAAAATTGAATTACAATCAATTTAATGTGAATATCTACAATTTCAACAGAGCAGCAAACTCTGCTGAGGAAGATCATGTGATACGACCGAAAGCTTCAAATCTGCTATTAAACGGGCCCCGTGGTGAGTTTTCCAACATCAAGAATGAACATTTTTAAACTAATTTCCCTTGTGATGGCACACACACCTGTGACAATAAATGTAGATTTTTCACATTTTTCAAATCTTTATATCAAAATTATATGTGGAATTTATTTTATATTAATAACGTACAACATGACCTTGTGTGTGCCCTACAGAGAAGCTTAAGTTGAGAAATAAATAAGAGTTTATTAACATTTTCAGATTAACTGTCGTCGTTTTATGTCTTTTTACCCCCAAAATCATCAGGATAAACCAAACCTAAAATCTTCACTCTGCCTTTAATAATCTTCAGGGACTTTGAGGGAAGAAATACATCATAGATAAACTTTTTCTGTAGCTTTTCAGTTCAATATTTGTTAATACCTTCCTTGAAATCAACATAATAAATGAATATACCATTTATTAAGTTTAAATATGTGAATTAAAAGTACAGTAGCTTGACCGCAATAAATAATTTCAGTTCCACAAGCGGACACAAGCTGAGATGGCAATTAGCCAACTGCTGCTCTGCTAAGCTAGGCTAGTCAACGTTTAGCCAGGTTTTAGTTAGTCTCCATCACAGCTGAAATTAGCTATTGTTGGATAACAAACTAAACTTATCAAGATGTTATTTGTCATTGCCAGGTGACAGTTGAGTAGCAAAAGCAAACATGTAGCCTAGTTTTAGCTACAGCTAGCTACGGCTAGCTCATCTGTTAGCTTGAACCGGATGTAGCTCTCTTGTTTTAGCGGTCTTGTTCTTTCTCTGTGGAAAAGCAGCGAGTGCGGCAGCAGGCTCTAATTTTGGTACATTTACACTTACAGGTACTTTCCCTGTTAATTAAACCAATAAATAAACGACATTACCAGACACAACTTTTAACTGTGGTTTGTTTCGAGTGTTTTACATTTTACATGCAGTTTTCAGGAAAATTATATATTTTTCTAACATAATATTTCTTAGATGGTAAAACTGACGTTACCAAATATAAAGTTAAATCACAGTTCACATCATTAAACCCCAAGACGAAGACTCCACGTAGATTATGTTTTCCAACCAAAGATATTCATTTAATTTGATATTTTGCTTGAAAAACTAATCATTTTAATAATCAAAAAAGCTGACAGTTATTTTTCTGTTGATCAACTAATCAATTATTCAACTTATTGTTTCAGATTCAATTGAGATTTATCCATAGTGTAATTAAGGAGCCTTGAAAATCATCCCCAGACAAAAAGAGCACCAAAAGTATTTGTGTGGTGTCCATATATTTTTGGCCATACAGCATTACATCATGAAAAATCCTCCCATCTAGTTTCTTTCTCTCCCCTTTCCACAAATAAGTAAAATTCAGGAGCAAGACGCTCTCAGAGATGCCATTTCATTGTGACTTTAAAACCAAACTACATCTTCAATCTTAATCTAAAAGTCCTCAAACTTCCTGCTGCATATAAAGAAACACTTTTCCTTCTTCTCAACACTGTAAAAAAAACCCAGGTTCAGTCTCAGTGCAGCACGTCTTAGCTGTGACAAATAAATTATCCTGTTAGAAAAACATAACACTTTACCCACATAATTATCTTTAACCCCAGAGATCTACTTTACATCAGGGGCCGCCAAAAATCCCCCAAAGGACTCAGTTTGCTGCTGTTTAAATATTTAGTGTATTTACATGACGCCAAAAAGCCACAAGCCACCGGCTCTTAGAAAAGTGCTCTGACCCTCTTACACTCTGGAGGTCTGGCTCGTGAAGCACAGCCATAAACTCCTCTCCTCCACTTTGCACTGATCTGAGCCGCCGCCAGCTGCTAGACGACTTAAAAAGAGAGAGAGAGAGAGAAAGAGAGAGAGAGAGAGAGAGAAGCAACAAATTTACAGATTACAATGAAGTCAGTCTTTGCATGAGATCGCCCTGTGATCCCGGCAGACAGCAGATTCATCATTAACACTGACACAACTGCACAACAGGTCAGGAGGTGACTATCTTATGACACTACGTGGCTTTTGATTTAAGGGTCACATACTGTTTCAGCTGAGAGCAAAGCAAAACAGCCCGGAGGCTTAAAAACAACTGCTGATAAACCTGAGGAGGAAACGCAAAGAGAATAAAACTCTCCAAAATAAATATCATTTATTGTCTCATTGACGAGGATGCGCCGCTACCGTCTGCTGGCGGGAAAACTTCCCGGGCTCAGCGGTCATCTTTAGAAAGTAAAGCTAATTCTTAAATCAATATTTTCATGTGAAACCCGAGACTGTGTAAACAGCTTCCCACCAACTTCAAAAGAGAGGAATCCTTTTGATAAACCTCAGTCTTCTCTCTGGGAAATGAGCTTAAGGTCCATCAGATACACATCTGTAACTCACACACACATATCGATCGCTGATTAACAGATGATTTCTTCATGAAGGATTTTTCATACACACATTAGTATCTGGACTTCCCTAAGGGGAAACAGATCAGTAGTCTGTTTCAAGTGTTTTTGTTTTTTTTGCATCACCTACTTCTACCCTGAAAGAACCAAGACAATTTGCAGATTTTTTTCAGTCAAGCTTGAAAAGATTTAAAACAATTTTTTTTTTTGCATTTCAGTGAATTGCACAACACAAGTCGTGCTGTGCTTTCCTTTTTTTGTTTTTTTGCTTTTTTTTTTTTTTGCTTCTGGGAGTTCTTAAGTCAATGCAGGCCTCTGGACTAACATACATGAACCTTATTCCTACAGTCCACTCTTCTTCTTCTTCTTCTTATTCCATCCGCTTGTGATCCTTGCTGCTGTCAAAGAGCAGCGAGACCCAGCTTCCTCTTTCCACAAAAATCAGCCTTCGTGACGACCAGCAGGCTTCTGCACGGGCACCTCTCCGCGCTCCGTGCAGGAGGTCCTCGACGCATTTTACTGCCGGACCAAAAAGACCTGTGTCATGCCACGCAGCTGAGAGCAAAGCACACGCACAGAGGGCCGAGCCTCCAAAGTGACCGAACCGAATCCATCGTCGTCGAGGATCATACTTGGCATCGAGGGGCTGAGCGGGGGCTGACGGGAACCGGGGCTTTTTTGGCGTCCGTGCAACCGAGGCAGGAAGGAAACAACGGGCTAAAGAGGCGGCCGAGACCTTTCCGGAAGACGCTGTTGGAGAGGCTGTAGATGAGACAGTTACAGAAGCTGTTGCTAATCGCCAACCACGTGGTGAAGAAGGACGCCACCTTATGTTGATACAGTCCGGCGCTCTCGAGGAGGAAGTAGAGGATGTAAGGCATCCACAGCACGTAGAAGACGCTGGTGATGCGGAACAGCACCATGGCGTAGCGTTTGTCCGGGCAGCCTTCACACCGCTCCCCACGCTCGCCTTTATCGCCCTCCGCTTGCGAGCTGAAGCGGGCGTGGCGCTGGGTGATCTCCCTCGTGTGCTGCCGGCAGATCCTGAATATACTACCGTAAGTGAAGCAGACGGTGAGCGCTGCCGGGGCGTAGAGCAGCGCCACAATGAAGGTGCTGAACCCAGGGTTAGTTTTCCAGGAGTCGGCGCACCACTGAAATATGTCCCCGTGGTAACCTGGCTTCCCCCAGCCGAAGAAGGACGGCAGGAAGATGGAAGCAGAGTAAACCCAGACGAGGACGATGCACACCCTCAGCCGGCAGGGCGTCACCAGCGTGGCGTACGACAGCGGGCGGGTAATGGCGATGTAGCGGTCTACGCTGATGCACGCCAGCGACGCCATGGAGACGCTCTTCAGCACAGAAACCATGTAACCAAACGCCTTGCAGGTGAATTCCTCGTTCAGGCCGCGGAGGTAGTGGAGGAGGGACAGCGAGGGCACCAGGCAGCTCACGCCCACCAGCAGGTCGGCGTAGGCCATGGTCTGGATGAAGTGGCTGGTGGTGTGGTGGTGCAGCAGGGGGGCACAGTGGAAGACGAAGATCACCACCAGGTTGCCGGCGATGATGAGCACAGTGAGGAAGAGGATGACGACCACCTCCAGCACACAGGTATCCAGGCTGTGGGAGTAACCCACGGCGCCCAGCAGGCAGAACGGCGGAGAGCTGCTTTGGTTCGCATCGGAGGAAGAGTTCATGTTTGGACTAGACGAGGGAAGGAGGAGGGGGAGGGGGGTGGGGGGGTTTCAGCTCAACTCAACCGTCATCCTGTCATCCAAGTCTCTCTCTCTCTCTCTCTTTTTATCCTTAATCCTGAAGTTACTCGTCCCGTCTTCGGCTCAGAAAACAAAGCGTGCCTCCTGTTCTTCTTAAATCAGCATCTTCTGTGCCTCAGCGGGCAGGGAGCCCATCCTTAAAGTAGCAGTAGTCCATCGGTGCATGGAAACCACAGCCCGGCTCCGCTGCTGCTGCTGCTGCTGCTGCTGCTGCTGCTGCTGGGGGTGAGATTTGTGCATGTGTGCGACCACAAGAGGCAAAAGAAAATCCCCAACGTACAACAAGAGATGCCAGTCTGATGCTGCAGTGCAAGCCGTCCTCTCCTCGCTGCTGTTTATCATCCCCCCCCCCCTTCCTCTTCACTACAAATCCTGAGGTAAGCACTCTGCTCCGGTACGCAGCCGCCGAAAAAACCCAGGCATCCACTTCCACCCGTTAGAGTTCTGGCTCTACTGAAGCGAGAGGGAGGGAAAAAAAAAACACACACAATGCCGAAATGTCCCGGCAGCTCCGACGTTAACACTCCTCCATGCCGCCGGTCACGGGCGCCTCAGCAAACAAAATAAGACAGTCCAAACAAACGGCGTCAGATGTGGAGGTAGCAGCCTCGTCCATGGTCCGTTGTCAGGGATGAACACACACATGCAGCGTCTCGAGTCCCGGAGACAGGTGATGGATCATGTCACCAGGGACTTCTCTGCTCCGCGAGGCTTCTTGTGAGGTTGAGAAGCAGCCGGCTTCCCTCCAGTGTGTGTGTGTGTGTGTGTGTGTGTGTGTGTGTGTGTGTGTGAGAGAGAGAGTGAGTGTGCATGAATGTGTGTGTATGAGAGAGAGAAAAAGAGAGAGAGAGAGAGAGAGAGAAAGAGAGAGAGAGAGTCAGGCAGTCAGGCTGCCTCTCCTCTGCTGTAGTGGCAGTATAGTGATGATGCAGCACTGCCACTGCTGCTCGCTCTCCTCCCCCTGCTCGCTCGCCCATTCTCTCTCTCTCTCATACACACACACACACACACACACAAACACACTGGTGCGCCCTCCCCTTCACTCTCTCTTTCTCACACACACACACTTTTCCTCCCCTCCCTTTCTCCTTGCTTTCTTTTGTAAAGCCTTTCCCCTTCTTTTCTCTTTCACACTCCGACTCCCCTCCTCTTCCTCCCTCCTCTTCCTCCCTCTATCTTGAATTTTTTTTTCCCCATCTCCCTTCTTCCTCACTGGCTCTGTATTACCACTGCACAACACAATGACTGTAGGAAAATCTTTTGAGAGGAGGATAATGGGTTTGATTTGCGCTTCAGTGTCTTGATCATAAACATTAGTCTGAGGAAACAGACGTCACTCAACTGCTTTACTGTTTCAGTTTCATACCGTTGTAAACTGGTTCTGTTTGTGTTTTGGATGGTTGGAAAAACATGAAGATGTCACCTGAGATTAAGATCAATCAAGAAATCGATGAGTCAATCGACAAAATAAATAATCTGAAACTATTTTGAAAAGCGATTGGTAGGATTAAGATCTCGTCTCAGTTTCATTGTGTTCAGGTTTCTGATGTTGGTGGGAAAAACATGAAGAACATGAAAATGTCACAAGCAACTATCCTGATAATTGATTGATCGTTAAAGTATTTTATATGGCAACAACAAAAAAAATGTGATCACCCTCTAAAGCATTTCTGTTTTATATCAAACTAAACATTTTTCACCATTGTCTGACATATTGTAGACAAAACAATTAATCAATTAATCAGTAATTAAAATAATCATCAGTTGCAGCCTTATTTTTTTGATGTGTTCCACGTCCTATAACAACACATCAACAACAACATCCCTCTCCATCTTCCTGTTACTATCACTGTACCTCCCCCGTATCTCCGCATCCCTCCCTCCCGCCCTCATCTCCGTGGACCCCTCGCTCCGCTCGTCAAAAGGAAGCCCCTCCCCCTCCACGTCTCTCAGCCATTCAGCGGCGAGCACCGTCTGTACAGACCCCGCTCACGCCCACCCACGTGCAAACACACGTCCACCCTCCCCGGCAGGCTTCCCGCACACGTATGAAGTGTACCCGTGCAAATGTAACGACATGGCAACACACACGTTTTCAGAGACACATGTATATACACATACACACACACACACACACACACACACACACACACACACACACACACACACACACACACACACACAGGCAGCAGGATCAGCCAGATGCCCCCTGCAGAGTGAAACACACCACAGCAAGACCACGGCTGTACGACATAAAACATTTAAAAAGTCGTATTATTACATATTTCTCCACTTAGCCCTGTCGGTGTCTCGTCACGTAGCTCGTTCTAGTTTTGTCTTGGAAGTTTTTGTGTGTCCTTGAGGTTCCTGCCTCCACCCAGCACAGTGAAGATGAGTGGAGTTTCTTTGTCTTTCGAAAAACAACCATTACTTACACCTGTTCAGCTGCTCGTTAACGCAAATATCTAATAGGCCGATCACATGGCAGCAACTCAATGCATTTAGGGACGTAGACACGGTCAAGACGACCAGGTGAAGTTCAAACCGAGCATCAGAATGAAAAAGAAAGGTGATGTTAGTGACTTTGAACGTGGCGATCTACTATTTTCACGCACAACCATCTCTAGGGTTTACAGAGAGCGTCTGAAACAGAGGAAATATCCAGTGAGCGGCAGTTCTCTGGGCGAAAATGCCTTGTTGATGCCAGAGGTCAAAGGAGAATGGCCGGACTGGTTGGAGCTGATAGAAAGGAAACAGTAACTCAAATAACCACTCGTTACAACCGAGGTAGGCAGGAGAGCATCTCTGAACGCACAACATGTCAAACCTTGAAGCAGATGGGCGACAGCAGCAGAGGACCACACAGGGTGCCGCTGCTGTCAGCTGAGAACAGGAAACTGAGGCTATAATTCACACGGGCTCACCAAAACCGAACTATAGAAGATTGGAAAAACGTTGCCTGATGTGATGAGTCTCGATTTCTGCTGCGACATTCGGATGGTAGTGTCAGAATTTGGCGTAAACAACATGACAGCATGGATCCATCCTGCCTTGTATCAACGGTTCAGGCTGCTGGTGGTGGTGTAACAGTGTGGGGGATATTTTCTTGGCACACTTTGGGCCCCTTAGTACCAACTGAGCATCATTTGAACGCCACAGCCTGCCTGAGTGTTGTTGCTGACCATGTCCTTCCCTTTAGGACCACAGTGTACCCGTCTTCTGAAGGCTACTTCCAGCAGGATAACGTCACCACGTCACAAAGCTCACACTGGTTTCTTGAACATGACAATGAGTTCGCTGTACTCACATGGCCTCCACAGTCACCAGATCTCAATCCAATAGAGCATCTTTGGGATGTGGTGGAACGGGAGATTTGCATCATCGATGTGCAGCCGACAAATCTGCAGCAACTGCGCGATGCTATCATGTGGACCAGAACCTCTGAGGAATGTTTCCAGCACCTTGTTGAATCTATGTCACGAAGAATTAAGGCAGTTCTGAAGGAAAAAGGGCGTCCAACCCGGTACTAGCAAGGTGTACCTAATAAAGTGGCCGGTGAGTGTATATAAATAATGAATGAATTCAAACTGGTACCTAATTACTTCAATGTACCGTATTGCCTTTTTATTGATTAGATCAGTTTACTGACAAGTTAATAGGACAGGCAATAGGTCAAGCTAAGATTCAAGATTTCAAACTGTACATTTTAAATTCAAACAGATCATTACAGTTAAAATATTTCATTTTTTCACGCGTACCATGAACTATTTCCTACTGGAGGGTTCTGTGCCCAGTCACAACAGAAAATACAAATTATTAACAAAGAGATGTCGGAGAACAAAATCTCACAATAACAACAATAAAATGATGAGAAATATTGAATGGGCGACCACGAGGAAAGTCAAACGACCACACAAGACGAGGCGTCTCAACATCTGTGCTTGGAAGTTACATGGAAATGGTTTCAGCTTGTTGATGTTGCACCACGACAGTTGCAGAGAGTTTCAAGCTATTGATTCAAAACTAATTAATGTGGGATTCCATAATAAACTTCCTTGAATTTCAAATTAAAAGCCACCCTGTAGAGTTTTCTTGTGAACAAAAAGATTTACATTTACATTCAGTTTTCTGTATCCTTGGGGTCTAACAAACACACTGAATGTGTTTTCTTACCCATCATTGATATTACATGTATATATTGATAATTATTCATATCGATCAATATGAAAAAATTATATTTTTGGACATTTTGGCCAATATTTTTGAATAATTCACCAAAACAGGTTTGTTTACAGGTGATTTTAGCATGATATATACTGGTTTATCCTTATGGATGATTTTTCCTGTTATACATATATATATTATGTTGTGTCTTATTGTCTTGACAAGTTTTTCAAAATTATGATTACATTTCAAATGAACTACAGTTCAATACCTAGTTTACTTATTGACATGGCAACACAGAGAAAAGCAGATTTTATCTGTTAAATACAGGCTGCATTGTCTGCTGTGTTGTGCTATCAGATTATAGCTGCACAGCAGTCAGGACAGAAGATGGAAAAGTCTGAGTGCAGCTCTTTGCTCCTCACACTGAGAAATCAGATCTGGGTCAGATCTGGATCACATGCGGGCAAAATAAAACTTTGGTCACTAGCTTGTTACAGCACAGAGGTGACCTGCTTAGCTGCGTACCCTTACAGAAACCCTTGTGATGCTGTATATTATTTTGACTTTTATTTATCCTGTGACAAGCTGCTGCCACAGGAAATGCTGAAGCTCGGAGTATTTTTCTGTGATACCACAAAACATAAAATGCAAAAAACAACAAGTAAAGCAGCAGGTTCTATAACAGCAAACCTGCGTCACTACCAGACTGTGTTGTCTGCTGATTCACCACATCAAACCGATGCAACCCCCGTGAACCGGGGGGGGGGGGGGGGAGTCATGACGAGAACGTCTTCCCCTTCCAGGCTGGGTGTCTGAACAGAGACACCATTCAGACACTGCTGGGATGTTTTTTTTGGAACCATATGGTGAGCGTTGAGGTGGGAAGGGAAGGCCATGAGCCGCCATGTTTTAGCTCTTTGTTTTTGCTTTTAATTCTACAGGTCAAGGGTCAGAGGTGCACATCTGCCTATGTTATGAGACCAAACATTGAACAAGCAGTCAGCTGTCTGACATCTTGTAAGACTTGTTAACACCATGTTACCAAGTCAACGCAACGCTGTTTGGAAATAGCAGGCAGGCCGGCGGGGGGAAGCCACCTTGTGACTAAATGTTTGGAAAGAAGAACTTGTGATACTGCGATTCAAGTCCCGGCAGGCAAGATCCGAAAATCACAACTGTTGTGTCACAGCCCTGAAGCAAAGACTGTTACAGAGCAGTGTGAGGACCTGGGGGTCAGAGCGTCTGCGGAAAAGAGCTAAAAGGAAGCTCTTATTGTGGAAGTTCACATTGTGGACGACAATGTTAAGATGAAACTTTCTTACTTTCCTCTTTTTAAACTTTCTTAAACCTTTAAGATGTTTAAACGTTAAGGGACATAGACGTATGTTTTAAACAAACTACACTCAAAATGAGGTTGAGATTCAGATGTTTTATGTAATAAAGAACATGTTCCCACTGTCAAGAAGGCCACTGTGTTTGGACATTTTTACCCAGAGTTTAGCCTTCAAGGCTTTTTGACCACGCTCTGATTTCCGCTCTGAGGTTCGAGGGATCTCTGAAGAGACAACAGATGAAACGGTTACTGGTTTCACGCTATATCATGGTAGAAATACCACAGTTAATGTTACCATTTAAATTTTAATTACAACTATAACTGTGGTCGATTACCGTGGTTAATTAAAAAGCATCAATCAATAACAGCCTCCCAGACGCACGCATGGCGAGCAACGTGGGTTTGTTATGTGTCAGTTACAACATGGAGGAGGCGGTGACAGACAATTTTCAGACGCCATTCGGTGGCAACGGTGAGGAGACCAGACTTTGCTCTAGGTTCTAGTAGTGGCTTCTCTCCCGCTCTGAGGAACATGGATGTTCTTTGTCTGGTTCTCCCTTGCGAAGTTTGATAGCCATGGCTCCACTCAGAGCTATTACCTTAAGCACTTGGTCATGGCGCCGTCTCCGAGGGCCTCTGGGCAGCTGCGAAGCAGGTGTTTCAAAGATCCTCTTCCTCAACAACATGAGCAGGACGGTGTCTCACTTCTGCCCCAGACGTGGAGGTTTGCTGGACTTCGCGGAACATCGTTAGACGAGTCTGCTTACCAGATGTTGGACCGGGTGATATTTCATTGCAGGGCTCCTTTCTCTCCCATCCCCAACATCCTGCTGGCTTTTATCTCCTCTTCCGGCACAAGATGTTGCCGCTGCTTCCCCTGGACGTGTTCAGTTGGGGAAGTAGTCTTTGCCTGCCCGCCCTGTTGCTAATGACCCCACCAGTGCCTTGTGCCTCAGGCGTGACTCAACCACCTCCAGAGATTTGTCTGCGCTCCATTTCCTGCCTGTTCGAACCCAGATGCCGGCAGATGCCACTTTTGGAGTCCATGACACTGCAAGGTCGATGCTGAGCCACAACCACCATATATCTATATAACAGCTAAAAGTCTGTCTGTTTCCTGACTGATGTACTCTCTGGAGCTGGTGCCTGTATTCGGCCATACCGTGAAAATTGATTGTGAAAAGATGCATCACTCTGTTTTTTTTTTTTGTAGTTAAACAGAGTTGCAACTCTTCTCTAGAGGAACGATCTCCATCCTGCTCCTCTTGACATCAGCTGAAATAAAGGTTAAGGGGAGGGAGTGCAAAAGGGTGGAACTGGAGGTGCTGAACAAAGGTGACCTAATTTTCCTGCCGCTTTTACAATTCAAGTGCAGACAGAAAGGTCAACGACACAGCAGAGCGAAATGAAACGAGGATGGAAAAAGAATGGGGATTTACATGCAGACGAGTCGTATCTATTATCCGACCGCTGGGTGATTATGTTTTCAAAGGAAGGTCAGATCTGATATTTGGTCTTTTCTTAAATATTAAGCTTCAGTCCGTCAGTCTCACCCACCGAGGATATAACAATATAATTGAAGGTTTTCCCCATCACCATGACAGCAAAACCAGCTGGCAAAGCTGGAGCCCTTCCTCCCATTCACCTAGTGCTAAAATTATTAGAGGATCGAAAGGAAATGAAGTGACAAAGTCACATATCAAAGAAACACAAAGTCATCAGTATCTACAGCCTAATTATAGTACTCTGTGTTTTCTCTGTAAGTGATCATTATGGCATGGTAATGTAAATGTACAGTATGAAAACAGACTATTATAGTAGTAAGTAAATACTATGCCAAATAAACCAAAAGAAATACTGTAAAGTAATTTCAATGCAGCTAAAGTGAATAATGTGTAAGAAAAATACCCCATTCTCTTTGTATTTATTGACTATTTTGACATTTATTTTGCTTGTCTGGTGTTTTTAAAGCGAAACGTTATTTCATTTTTATGTATGTAAATGTACAGAAATGAATCTGTAAGGCATGTCAGGTGCTGTGTGCGAGTCTGGACAGGAACTGCCATGACGCAGATCATGTTTAGGGATGTGCAGGCAGGGGAAGATGGAAGAATACTGCCCGAATGGGTATAACTCATGACTAGTAGATGCAACTTCCTGTGTTGAGTCTGTGAAAGTCTTTATTAAATGACATGTGTAATTGGCGGAGGTTATGCTGATCTGGGATGTGTAAAACTTTATGATACTATAAAAAATTACAAATTTATTAGGCAAAAACAGAAAGGGTTAAAGAAAAATTTCGGTTTTCATATAGAGTTTGAAGTCACGAGGGAGGGCATTCAGTGCAGTTATAGCAAAACATTGAGTATTGGTCAATTTCATTCTACACTGATCATAAAACCAACAGCTTCATATATAATTCATACGCTCCATCATCAATCGTGTTCATACATTCTCTCTCAGGTAACTTTCCCCCATTTTCAGCCAGCTCCTCTTATTTTTCCAGAGAAATGATGTGACCCTTGAGAGCTCCTGTCCAAATTGAATTAACCTCAGGCACATGGTTCATTAGGGGAAGGCCTGCCTGGTGCCACAGACAATTAGCTTTTACAGCGCGAGTCTGCACGGCCAATACTGTGTCCTCGCTGTCTACAGACGCACAAACACAGGCCACGGACGCACAACACGCCATTAGCCTGTTACTGTCAGAACATGAAGAAAACGTCATGATGACAGATGACGCTACAGCAGCAGCAGCAGGAGGAGGAGGAGGAGGAGGGGGTTATCAGAACACATGTTCAGCGTTTCATCTACATGGTAATCAACTGGCAAAACCTGCAGTTCCTCTAATGACCACTAGAGTCTGGCTCCAACAGTGAGTCAGTCCCCATAGACTCCCATGTTAAAATGTCCAACTTTACAGCAGAAATAAACATGTTTACAGCCTGGTACAAAAGCAGCTCACTGTGAGCTTCAGAAACGCTCCTCAGAAACCTGTGGGTGACGTCACGGATGCTACGTCCATCTTTATTAACAGTCTATGTTTCAGTCCCGTATGTGATGGACACTGAAGCTCTAAGAAGCAGCGGTGTTAAAACTGTGACGTGAATCTTCTCTGAAGTTTGAACTTAAGAAACCACTGAACACAACATGAGGCAGCTTTAAACAGATCTCCAGTGTTCATAAGACCTTTTCAATCTCCATTAAAATAAAAAGTCAGACCAATTTCATCCTTTAAAAAGCTTAAAAATTATAGTAACTGTGAACCAATCAGATTCGTTTTGCTGATTAGAACCAAGAACCAGAAACTAAGGCATGCACCTACGAACCAGCCTGACAGAGTTGTGTGTCAGAGAAATGTTTTCTTACCACTGTAAAAATCAACACTGACCTGAAGCTAAAGAGGCGGAGTGTTTGATATGAAAAGGTGGAGTGAAGCTGGTGTCAGTTTGAGTTTCCGTCATGTGTTGGTCGAGTTTCTCGTGACCCTATTTCGTGCTTCAAACCCCAAAGCAGCTGATTCCTGCAGAAACCACATGATACAGGATCTGTTTATTGTTCAATGCAGCAGTTTACCTTCCCCCAAAAAGGCAGCGCAGTGGACATATCAACGCCTAAAAAAGTTCAAAGGTCAGCTGGTCCCGTTTTAGTCTCTCTAACTGATGCGGACCAGAGGACAGAGCTGACCTCTCCTCCTCCATCAGCTGCTGCTTCATGGGACACAGACTGTCACAAGCTGCTTAATGAACCCTGAGGTCACTCAAGGATGGCAACTTAATAAAACCCATTCATCACAAATCAGACACGCAAGATGTTATCACAGAACTATAAACAACGACAGCATATGAAAATGAGGTGAAGCTGCCAGAGAAGAGTCAGATTCAACAACACAAGAACGTCTTAAGTATTTTCAAAAATCAAAGCAACTGTATGAAATGTGCCAAAAATAAAATCAGATATCCTTCGGCATTTCTTGTGCTTGATGGTATCTTATAATTAAGGGTAGGCAGTACAACGAATATACTAAATATACGAAATGTATGGAGTACAAAATCACGTATTTTTTAAAGCTTCTTAAGCATTTCAAAAAACTCAAAACTCGCTTTTTAATCCGCAAATTCAAATTGGGCATGAAGCAGGTTAATGTAAACAAGGCCACATCTATGTGGAGCGGAGTGAACTGGAGAGTTGATACGTGTTTGGAGACGGTAACTGAAGATGGAGGCGGACGAAGCGGTTCAGAAAAGAAGCAGCACAGGGTTTGACGATTTCCACCTTTTTGCAAATTTAAAAGATAGAAACCACTAATGAATATACTTGAAACAAAACGTTTTAAAGCAGACAAACAGACTCTTAGAGGAGATTTCAAAATATCGATATATATATATTTATATTGTGCATCGTGATGTAGCTGAAAAATATCACAATATCACAAATTTTAATAATTCAAGAGGTTTAAAACAGTCTTCTGAAATATGAGGATTTCCTGCTTTTCTCTGTTTATATCATTGTAAATTAAATATCACTGTGTTTTAGAAAGCTACAGGAGATTTGAAGACATCACCTTGGACTCAAAAACAAATCAACATTAATCAGTAATGAAAATAATCTTTTTAGTGTAAAATTAATTGCTGTCCCTGTTGCATAATTTCAAAAACATTATTTACACAGATTTGCGTCTCAGTCTGTATTAACACCACGTAAATTATTTTTTATTTTTCCTGACTACCTGGTTGACTGAAGGTGAATCAGAAAATATATTAAAATATTTATTAAATCGAGTGAGTTCATCGTGTTGGCAGCGTGACCGTGACCTTCAGCACCAGCGTCCCCTTCCTCATCATCATAAGCTGCAGTGAATTCACTGTAATGACTCTGCGAGCACATTAGTGACGCTCTCTGACCGGGTGCGCTGTGATCACACTGACACACACACACACACACACACACACACACACACACACACACACACACACACACACACACACACACACACACACACACACACACACACACACACACACACACACACACACACACACACACACACACACACACACACACACACAGCAGCCAATTATCAGCAGCTCCTCTTTTATGTTGCTGCAGTTACTTAAAGCTCGATCAGACTTCGTCTCAGGTCACATTTTCTCTGTGGGACGTTATTATGAAGAGAATAATGAAGCTGTGATGCCGATTGAATGGAAAAGTAGTGAAATTGGTAACCAGGAAGTGCACCAGAAGAAATTATTACATTTTCAGCAACTATAATCTTAATGAGGCGCATAATGAGCAGCGGCGCCACATCACACAGCAAAAGTCACACATTTAATGAGGTGACTGTTTAAACCGACATCTGACCACATTGATAACAAGAAGATCCTTCAGCTCAGCTCATGTTGGAAAAATAAAGTTTTTACAAGTTAGGAAAAGTTGAGTAAAACCAAAAAAAACATGTTATACACAATACCTGAGTTAATGTGTGTTTTAACTTTCCATTGACAGGTATGAGTGAGGAAAGAGCAGTGCTGATTGTATTTATATCATATCAATATATGAACAAATTATACATTATGATTTCAGAATATTTGGGTCAATTTCCTAAAACATCATAGACAGCAGCTATGAATTACATTTTTTATAGACTAAAAAAAAAAAAAATAATTATATAATGAACATTGCTTACCCCCGTTTTCAGCATCATACTGTAACAATGGTCCACGCAAATACTCATTAATTTAATCCAGGGGTTTTAGGTGGTTAACAACTGTTGTTAATATTAAGAAATAGGATTTTTTTGTTTTTGTTTTTATGTGTTTACTTTATGCCGAATCAGTGACTAGCAGTTCCTCTTACGGTAAAATGTGACTTAAGCGAGTTCTGTTTGTATCAGAAGTGTCTGTTTTCTTTGACTTCTAACTGGATTTCTGGTTTATTCATGATGAACATGTGAGATAATAATATCCTGGTTAGTGTAAATTCAGATTTTATTAAGTTACTTCTACCCAAGACGACTGCTGCGACTGTTGTCTGTGTTGGTAAAAGAGTCAAACTACAATAACTAACAACACCTGCATACACCTGTCCCTTTCACCTCACACATAGCCGCCCCCTGGGCAGGAGCCTCACAGTGGGAACTCCTCTATTTGAGTCAATTAACAGAAAATTAACCATCAATAACTTCTGATAACTGGTTACAACGACGAGCTAAAACATTACGACTACTCACAGATGAAGTGAATAACATTGATTATCTCATAACAGCAGCACAGATCTAGCCGTGAGAGATATTAGACGGTAAGTGTACAGACGGTTCTCCAGGTCGACGTGTTCGATGCAGGAGAAATGTGCAGGTTAAAGACCTGACAGACTTTGACGAGGGCTCGTTACGGCCAGACGACCGAGTCAGAGCATCTTAGAAACAGAGAGACTCAGAGCCTCCTCTCTTCTGATTGGCTCACCGACCTGTTGTTACTAGAGCTCCAGAGAGAAGCCTGAGAGAGGAGATGTAAAACTACACTGAGATGATTTTATTAACATGGATCAACATGTCAAATAAAAATATGGGACTTCAAATTATAATCACTGGCACAGTGTCCGTTCCCTGAGTGGGTAAAGGAAGGCACTGATACGTTCAAGGTTAGGGGTTTGATTCCCTGTGAATCTGATGAAGGCGTCCGCTGAGTGTATTTGATTAAACCATGAATACTTTTTGCTGCGACTCAGGAGGCCCGGTGCGCCGTAAGCTGCTCAGTCAGCCGTCATAACTTCAACAATCATAATTACATTCCATTGTTTAAATGGAGGGCAGTGGATGAGATTGCTCCCTGTGGGTTAAACACACTTTTCCCAAACAGGCTGTTTCAACTAATGGCTCCCTGGAAAGATTCCCTCCTTTTAAATCAGACGAACGAGGGCCACCACTCACTCAAACCTACACACACACACACACACACACACACACACACACACACACACACACACACACACACAGCTAGCAGACAAGCGCTAATTTTAGCTTTTAATTAAATTCAGCCTTTTGAATTCATCTCAGGGTTGTGATTAAGAACGATGCTGTGCGGTGCTAATGGAGCTGAATTCTGCTGCTGGACGGCTTCACGGCTTGGCGTGCTGACAGATAGCAGATCAGAAACACCTCACACCCCCCACCCCACCCCCCTCCCACATGAATGATTTTGTCAATTAGCGTAGCTGAAGTGTGCAGCAGTGGGGGAGGTGGAGGTGTGTGTTTGCGTGTGTGAGCGATGGCAGGCCCGTGTTCATACTGAGAGTGTGTTTTTGCGACTTTTTTTTTTTTAGCGAGCATGTAGTAATCACGTGTGTGAGCATGTGTTCATACTGTATGCATGATTGTACAGTGTGTTTGCATGCACAAGCGTAGCTACAAGCCTTTACTGTACATGTGTATCCAAATATCAACTATTAAGTGTAAAGCTGACAATTTCATTCAAGCTTTTCATTTAAGAGTTTCAGACAGGTTTTCACGACCTCCAATGAACACACATAGTCAATTCACTCAGGCTCAGGTTCATAAATCTGCTCAGCATGACTGAAATTGAAAAATTGAGATGTCAGTATTGTTATGGATGTGTGACTGTAGAATAATAGAGGGACAAACAGGGAGGAGAGAGGGAAACAGAAGGGGTTTGTGATGACAGAAAGAAAGATGCAACCTCTTTAAATGATATATTTGTTCAAATGGGCTCTTCTAATAAACACCTCGGGAAACCTTCACACTAGTTATGTCATTTAAAAATGAACATGAATTCTTGACTGACTGCACCAATCACAAAAAAAAAACCATCCATTAAAATAGATTTAGCCTCCTGAGAAGCTGATAAAAATATCTTCTTTAATGAAGAGTATATAATTGTGATTTTCTTCTTTAAGTCTCTTTGTTAAGACATATTTCCTCTTTGACATTGTGTTTGCAGTCTGATATTATTTAAGTAAGGAATAACCCTTCTTCTTGCACTTGTTTTTGTGTTTGTTTTTAGAGGGTTTTTGTGTTGCTGTTGTCATGTTACCACAGTGTCTAACTGCAGACGGCCTTGTCAGCAGTTCATCAGAAACCAGAGAAAAGCAACAGAACAGCACCAACACAAAATAGATCATGAACAAATCATAATAATTTCCTAGAGCATCTTTGGGCCTCTAACCGGAATAATGAAGGAGAGATAAATACAGAATTAAGAAAGAAATTGGGATACAGTGGACAAAAAACACACATCCCCTCAATTCAAAATAGGTACACCGCTATGACAGGTGTAACAAACACATCAGAACATACACCACAGCAAGGCCTCAGCCACATGTGGCATTTCCACAAAAATATTTGGCGTCCCTTTAGTTTACACCCAATATCATGGATGGGTTTTTTTCCCCCACAAATCTACTGCAGGTACCAACACAAACACAAGAGACATGCAAACCCTGTCAAGGGGGCCACTGCCCAGGGGCCCCACACCATGAGGACCCTCAAAAGCCACAGGTTCATCCACCACCAATGGTTGGTCAGATAAATAGCTGAAGTTATCTGCTCCACTACAGCACAAGTTCAATGAAAATTACTTCCTGTATTATTATCTCATTATCGCGTCCTATCTTATGGAGGGTGGGCCTCTAGTTTCAACACCATCATTAAATATCATTTGGACTATGGTGTCCTGAACAACATCAAGCAGCTAAAGCTAAAGCAGCTAAACTCCTCCTGACAAACACCATCAACACACAGTCAGCTCGGCATCAGCCTGTTTCCAGCCGGAAATGTGTCGCAGTGACACAACCAACAGTTATGCTAACAACCAACAGTTATGCTAACAACCAACAGTTATGCTAACAACTGCAGCGCGATGCTAACTTACCTTCAGCAGCGGACTGTTGGAGAAGACCCGCGAAGTTTTATCCGGTGAATAACTCCACGTAGTGAAGCAGGTGCAGGAAACTCTGTAGCTCCTGGTTCATATTATGCTGCTCCTTTGTTTCAACGTCACAATAATCCAGTGAAAATTGTTATTTTTCCCGCCTCCGTTTCCAACGTTCGTCATTTGGTTTGAATTTCTTTCTACGGAACCCGTAAAGTCCAGAAAGGTGATGTTTTCTTATCGAACAAGTTATTTAACGGCTGCGCCATTTTCCTCACCACGGTCAACCTGCCAGGATACCTTCGTCACATGACGACTCACCTCTGCGCCTGGATGACCTTTGACCTTTAGCTAGCGGAAATTATTTAAATTGGTCGACAAAACGTCATCGATCCGGTAATTTTTACTGGTTTATAACTGTGTTGGACTTCCGTTTTCTTTTTTCGCGCTATTTTAAAGGGAAATATTGCGCGTTTTACTCACATACAATTATTTAACAACTACACCTACTTTACAAATTAAAATTTTACAGACAAAAGATATGAAGAGTTTATTAAATATGATGCTTTGTGATAGATGAAACTACCCAACAGTAAATACGGTTAAAGCAAATGATGAAGTCAATTTACAGAAAATTAATTGAAATTTTTTTAATAAAATATTTTTTTTTTTTTTTTTTTTTTTAAAGAAGCTCCTTACATAAAAGGCTTTGCTGCTTTTCCTTTATTATTAATTATTATTATTATTTCTAATAATTTAGAGCTTTTGACTGTTGGTTGGACAGGAGTTCTGGGTGAATGTGACTGCTTTTCCCACCTTTTTTCAATCAGTTAATAAAGACAATAATCAGCAGATTAATCAGTAATGAAAATAATAATCCCTCGTATAAAATACAACATGCTGCTTAAACTAATGTATATGTACTGTATGTTCCACACTCACTGTGCTGGCCTCAGACTGAACTCATGTTCAGACTAAAGGGAACAAACTGCCTACTTGCCTGTTTCTCCTACATTATCCAGTCCATTAAATCCCTGAGTAAACAAAGCCACACAGAACTGATGCTCCACACTGACTGCACTGAACTTAAAATATATTCTACTATTCTTATAATGAAAATATATTTAGTTAGGGTTAAGGTTAGCTGATGTATATTATTTCCATTCCACATTGTTTGCAGTATCCTGATGGATCTGGTGAACTGTTATGTCTCTATAAATCATAACAGAGGCAGTTCTCCAGCCTCACCTCAAAATCATCTTTTTAGGAACATTATGAATTTTGTTTTTGTTAAATTTGTCTTTTCTAATATTTTCATAGATCCACTAATTCTTAAACTTATATAATGTTGTTTTTGTTAGTTGGGGCGATGTGTATCCGTCTCCAGTGTGTTGACTTTGGAACATGAGTCCAGTTTTGTACAGTTGACTCCGGGGGGGGGGGGGTTATCTTTTTTCCTTTGGTGGAAAAATGGGGAAAATGGCTGGTAAGTTCATAAATTTTATCAGTAGTGTCACTGGTTTTGGGCCGGGGGGCTGAAGTCAAACAAATAACTAAAACATCACAGTGTGGCACAAGAGGGACCTACTGAACCTTCTGTAGTTTGTTCTGGTAACTTTTATTTGCTATTAACATTTTTTGCAGGCTGCAGAAACACATTTAGGGTTTGCTGTTCATTCTAGGGCAGCTTTGGGAAACATACTTCTTTATTGAGATATAGATGAGAGGTTTAATACCACTGTCATGTCTGTGCTCCAAATGGTTAGCTTAGCGTAGCATAACGACTGGAAACAGAGGGAAACAGCTAGCCTTATTCGAAAGCTCACTGATTAACACCTGATGTCTTTTTAGTACAAAGAAAAACAAAAACTGTAATGTAAAAACAACAAGGCTGAGTTTATTTTCTCCGGATCTGAGATCATCATTCAGTTCTGTATCAAGATGAATCCTGTTCAGATACAGGTGGAGGACTGAAGCTGCTGCTGTTCCTCTGCTAAATGGCTGCTTTCAGTACGCAGGCTGTTTGTATTACGTCTCCTGTATAGTCTCAGGTTAACACATTATATTTCAAATTTCATTAATACAACATGCAAACATGAAAACCCATTTCGCAGACAGCAGTTCTTCCACAAGGGGGCGCTGTTTGGTGGAACTAATGCAGAGATGAAAGTTCCTGGAGGATTCTGGGACAGATCCAAGAGGCAGGGCTTTGTGTATTTGGTGTGCAGTGGGGGTCAAGATAAATCTGAAAGGTCATGAGGTGATTAACAAGAAAGTTGTTGCTAGTTAAATGTTTATCTTTTCTTTTTTTAACTGAGAAATACTCAATCATTTTACATTTTCAAGCCTGTAAAACTACGATGTCATAATTTAAACCTTTAACACTGAGAAAGTTGTCCTGACCTTCCACATTGTGATGGAAAAACAAATCGCCTGTACTCTGTCGCCACCTGGCTCCACCCACTCAGGTTCAAACTCAACCAATGATGATTTTTTTTCTGCCTCAGAGAAACGTTGGTGCGACTCAAACCGTCGTCAGAGCGGAGCGACCACACGAACAGTACAGACTGTGTAACCACTGTGTGACTCCTGAGGCTCACGTGTGGTTTTGTGATAAACAAGTTCGGTCCAGTGACGGCGATTTACAGTTTTTATTGTGCTGTAGTTGCACGGACTGATCTATCCACCCATCCATTTAATCTCTGCACTGTACATCACTCTCCATCCATCTGCACATCCATTTACCCATTAACCCATCTGCCGGCGTGCATCAGATCATGTCCACGATGGCCTTCACCCCACTTCACGCAGCACTAAATGATTTAGACTTAGCTGTAAAAACACACTCAGTCTGATGTTCGTGAAAAAAAAACACACACGAGTCACACGTCCTGAAAATGTATTTGATCATGGAGAATATAGAATAATCTAATTTACCAGAAACCCATCCGCCGCGCTGTAATTCCTCACCCCAGGCCAATTTCAAAATAAAATAAAATTAAAGAGACACATGCTAACAGATTAGCCGACAGTGTTCAAACTCCACAGAACAAAAGCAGCAGTGAGGGGGTCAGTGGATGAGTAATGGGAGGAAAGAGGGATGTCTGCTGCTCAAACAAGTCGCCAGGACCTATTTCAGGCCTGGAGTTGTTTAACAAAGAGCCCTTATTTCATAAAGTGGTCCATTTATTAAAAACAATGGTCATGGTCTGGAGTTGGGAAAGTGAAAGGTTGAAAGTGCTTGTAAATGTCAAATAGGCCTCTTAAAGAATGGGACTGGGGCGCTAACAGCTAATATTACTCCAGCTATTATTGTGCTGGATCTGACAGAGGAAGTGTTGGACTGTGTGAAGGCTGATGGGTAGAGCTGTTTGTTTTATATAGAATATATTCATCAAAACACAAGAGCTGTCCTCCACAAACCAGCTGCATTTGATCATATTCCCACAAATTTAGAGTTGATGTTTGATGTAATTGTGCTGAACTTCATAATTTTCATTTTAAATAACATACATTAACTACATTTCAGAGGGAAATTATGTATTTTTGACACCAGTAATAAATTATTTTCACTTCAAAAATCACCAAAATTGGCAAATTGCCAAAACATCTGCCTACATCTGTAAAAGGAAAACAGATCTGTTTCAGTCATGGTCTGTAAATAAAGATGGACGTAGCCTCTGTGACGTCACCCACAGGTTTCAGAAGAGGAGTTTTGAAGCTAAGAGTGAGCTGTTCTGCCGTCGCCATCTTGGCAGGATCTGACTCCGCTCCTAAATCCTAGCTAATCCAAAAATATTCAGAGGTTGGGTTCACCTACCTGTCACTCAAAGAGGCCACACCCTCAATTATGTATAACGTTAAGCCTTAACAAAATGTAAACAGGTGAGTTATATAAACAGGTGTCCTGAAGGAGGTACCAGGCTGTGAACATGTTTATTTCTGCTGTAAAGTTGGACATTTTAACTTGGGGACCCACGTCTGTGGGGACTGACCTCACTGTTGGAGCCGGACTCTAGTGGTCGTTAGAGGAACTGCAGTTGTTGCTAATTCAGTGTTGATGTTTCATGTTTCAGCCTCCTGGTTTCAGTGTCGGCAGGATGCCGTTTTATTATAAGATAAATGTATGAATTCCTAATTAGTCTGATGTGTCTCACTTTTCAGCACATTTAGATAATTGTGTGAAGTGTAACACAGAGGTGGGTTGTTTCATTTACAGCAGGGGTTATGGTTGACCTGTGACCTCTTCCTCCTGCTGCTGATATCACACTGACAAATGAAGCTTCTTATCTCAGCTGCAGATGTTTTGTACTTATTTTGGAACATTAGCAGAGTTTTCTATTTTTTCTCAGAAACTCCAACACCATCTCACACCAGACACCATCCAGCGGAGTTCAACCCCCCCCCATTCATCATCTGTTAGAAACGAGTAAACAGTGCGCACACGGCATCATGGGAAAGACGATGACACAAAGCAGACCCGCCAAACAATGAGAAATCGTTTTAAAGGAATAGTTCAAGATTTTAGGAAAGAGATTTATTATCTTTTCTTGCCAACAGTGACATCAGAGTGTTAGTCTTGTGCCTCAAAGGACAAGTTCAACATTTTGGGAAATATTTGACTTTGATTGATTCCACTGTCACATCTGTATGGTTAATATTACAGCTACAGCGAGCAGGTGGTTAGCTTAGCTTAGCATGACGACTGGAAACAGCTAGCCTGGCTATGTTTGTAGGTGATGAACCCACCACCCAGCACCTCCAAAGCTCAGGGATCAACATCTTATATGAATCTGTGCAGAAGCCAAAGTGTAAAAACAGCCACTTTGCTGCCATGTGACATGATCTGGATTTGAAATACAAGTTTTTATTCTTCTGCGGTGGCGACATTCAGAGCGGAAGCCATATTGTTTTCAGGTTGTCCGTCTCATTCTCGTGGACATGATATCTCAGTAAAACCTTGATGGAACTTCTTCAAATTTGACAAAAACATTCACTTGGACTCAAGGACGAACTGATTAGATTTTGGTGGCTAAAGGTCAAAAGGTCAAGGTCACAGTGGCCTTACAAAACATGATTTTGGCCTTGTGAACGTAATATCTCCAGAACTCCTCAAGAGAATCCCTTTAAATTTGACACAAACATTCACTTGGACTCAAAGACGAACTGAATAGATTTTGGTGATCCAAGGTCAAAAGGTCAAGGTCACCTCACAAAACACTTTTTAGCCATTGCTCAAGACTTCACAGCAATTATGACAAAATGTCACAGAGATGGTTCATATTTTCTCTGACTGGATAAACAGGGATGTAACCTGAAACTAGTCTGAGTGGAGGAGGCAGACAACCACGAGGAGGTGATTCTAGTTTTTTCTTTAAATGCTGCTTTTCTATCTCATACTGAACTAAACTCTTCATGTTTCCATATGACATGACGGATGTGAGCACATTCCTTCTGTCAGTGATGTTAAAAATGATATTTCTGCTCTATAAAAAGGCCAAAAGCTGCTTAAAGAGAGAGAAAAATAGCTTCACACTGAGCAGCCAAATGACTTGACGGATGATCTTAGACAATGCAGAGATTTAATGACTCATCCTTTCATCCACTCATCCTTTCATCCTGCCTCCGACTGAACACAAGCTGACAAAAACTGACTGACTCTTCATTTTCCACCCAGGTGAGTGAAGTTATTGCATTTTTTGGCTTTGTAAGGTCGAACATAAAAACACTGTTAGCAGGTCAGTGAGCGGGGGAGTCCCTGCTCTGTAATGTGGAAACCCTCCTCTCACAGCTCTCCGTTGGCGCAGGCCTCCATGGACACCATATTGGCAGGCCTGAAGCCGCTGTACTGCCCGTCCGGACTGGAGTACTCCTCCCTGACTCTCTGCACGCAGCACCTGGGGATGGCCGGGTGGGTGTCGTTGGATGCGTCTCCAAATCTCCAGCTGATGTACTGTGTGTAGGCGCAGTGACGCAGGGCGGTGGTCCGGCCTCGATCGGCGGGGGGAGACAGAGGGTCCCGGTACAGGAGGACGGCCTCCAGCAGGGGGCGGCGTAACACCAGCTGTTCGAACAGAGGGGAGGAGGTGATGCAGGCGCCGTCGCTCCGCCTGCAGCACAGCTCCTCCTGCGGGAGGGAGGAGGGAGTGCAGCAGTCACACCTGCACCAGGCCGGACGGTGAGGTTTGGGCTTTGGGTCGGGTCTATGGTCCAGAGGAGGCTGAGCGTCCTGATCGGCAGCGGCACCGGGCTGTAGCAGACACAGAGCGCTTCTCAGGTGTCCCGTGTCTTCCTGTTGGGACAAGAACATGTTGCTGAAACCCACATGACCAAAGCTGTGATTTTAACTTTTCACTTTCACTGCAAATACTGATCTGAGTCAGTTTTTCACTTTACAGGACTTTGGATGAAGTTAACTGATAAATAAAAACTTTTTTTCATGGCATTATTTTTGAAAACATCACTTTACTTTTAGTGCCTAAAACTTTTGCACTGTTCTGTACATTTTTCAGTATTTTGCAAAAATGAATAATTATTAATAATTGTCAGTTGTTTCAAACCTCTGAGGTTGAATTCAGACTGGACGTTACACCAGGTGTCACTTCATCACTTTATTCTTTCACCAAGACCCAGAAAATAATGCAACACAGCAATAAACTATATATGTGTAAGTTATTATTATTATTATGACAATGAATGATAATGAAATTAATAATCCAAGAGCTGCTCTGTGGTCATTAATAACATTTCAAGCTTATTTCACTTTAAATTTGATGAATAGAAAAACAAGAATAATTCTTCATATCTGGTTTCAGATAAAGTTACCAGAAATCCATCAGTCATGTTGCTTCAACGCAGAAGGTTTCACTTTATTTGAAGCTAATATGTTGGAACAACAGATTGATACTCAGTCTTCTTTTCATTATCTTTCATTCGTTAAAGGTCTGTGTGGATCTCTCTGCAGCAGGTTTACCTTACGTGGCTGGAAGGACATGGGTTTGACGTCTTGTAAACTTTTTTTCAGCGATCTCTTCACCAGTCGAATGTTGCTCTCATCGACGTAGGAAACACAGAGGACACACTGCAACACACCGTCACATCACACCGTCAGACAAACGAGCTGATTACAGCGATTTAGAAACATGTTCACAGCTACAGAACATATGACATCACATTGTGGGTCAAATCAAACCGTCCGTCACCTTCTGTTTGTCCTGGACCGGCTCCACTTTCTTCTCGGAGTAGTTCTGTCCGACCTCTGCAGAGTAACAGCTGGTTCCAATCAGCCAGTCGAGCAACACGGTCGTCTGGAGGAAAAGACGAACAAACACCGTCACACTTCATCCACAGGACGAGCCACACATCCTCCGCAATCACAGCTGAAGCGGAAGAAGATGCAGAACCTCTGATAGCCACTAGAGGCCGTCTCCAGGGAAACGTCACATGTACTGACATGAACAATAAAGGCCCAAACTTCCCCTTTAAAAGTCCATATTTGTGTTGATCCATTAGAAGATATATTTGTGGTTTTAAGAACAAAAAAACAATCTCAGTGTAGTTTTACATCTCCTCTCTCAGGCTTCTCTCTGGAGCTCTAGTAACAACAGGTCTGTGAGCCAATCAGAAGAGAGGAGGCTCTGAGCCTCTCTTCTGATTGGCTGACTGTTTTCTGAGCGATCCAATAAAAATAAAGCAGATTTCAGGTAAAAACACTCAGAGAAACCAAATCCTGCAAAGGTTTGGATGGTGGGTCCAGGTGGGCGGGGCTTGGTGACTGCTTTGTTGTGACATCACAAAGTTCCAGAAGTCCTGACGGCTGGTTTTAAGGCTCAGTTTCTGAATACAGGCTGTGTGCATTTCTCTGTGGACTGAGGCTTTGATACTTTCACAGTATTAATATAGAAGCTAGAGCTGATCTATAATCACACTACACATGGACACAGACCTTTACACTGGATGGGACCTTTAAAAAGTGCAGATCTCTATTGTTAATTCCATTTTCTCTAATGTTTGTCATGTTGTTTATCTTGAAAATACATCTTCACTTTCAGTAATATGATATCAAGGCTCTCAGCCAATGACTGCTGCTGCAGCTCCAGTGAAACATCCTTGTTATGGCACAAATGCATCGTCCACGTTTTGCTCGTGTGGTTTCCTCATTGATCACATGATATGTGGAGTCAATCTGCACCACAGACCACAGTGAGAATTATATTTTTGCCTATAGGACTTCTAAGTTAGTGAGGGGTGGGGCACTTGTTTCTGTTGCAGCCATAGCTCTTAACATCACTCAGTTTATTCAGCTCAGTTTGTCCAGATACAGACGCCACTCTGGACACTGACTGCCACTGTGTTCAGTCCTAATGGAGGATAAATGCATGAATGGACTCGTGTGTGTGTGTGTGTGTGTGTGTGTGTGTGTGTATGTGTGTGTGTGTGTGTGTGTGTCAGCAGCTCACACTGTGTGGTCTCTCACCAGAGCGTAGTATGACAGCGTTGATCCAATGTAGATGATGAGCTGAATGAAGCTGAACCTTCCCGCCTGGAAAACACAAACTGTCACTTGTTTCTTTTCATTTGCACATTTTTTTGCTGCACAGTTTAGAAACACAGAGGTCAGACGTGACTCAGGTTGAAGACAGTTATCAGTCATTTTAGCTGGAACAAGCAGATGAAGACAATGTGATACTGTCAGTCAATAAGGAATAAGAAAATATTTACTACTTAAAGAAACGGGACTTTAGGGGGTTAAATGAAAGAAATAACTAATGAATAAAATGAAACGGAAACTGTGAGAAACACAGAGAATCCCTGACAACAATATATCTATAAAAATCA
>NC_079368.1:28069855-28079855 GCF_021018895.1 Seriola aureovittata | reverse complement strand
AAAAAGGATAATAAATGCATTTCCAATAAAATGACAAAATGAGCCTGCCTCAGCAACTGGTGCAGCTTACATGAAGTTACGAATTCCAAGTCTAAGTTTTCATGTCACTTAGAATAAATGTGCCTTTTTAAATATTGTGTGAAAATTAAATGCTTTACGCAAGACCACCTTGTCTATGTCTTTATTTTTTTAGCTTTTGCTGTTTTTCCTCCATAACAACATATATGTACATTAAATGTAGTTTATTTAGAGCAGGGTTTGAGTAGAGTTTACTAATCCCACAGACATCCATCCATGTAAACAGCATCTAAGAACAAAGTCAAATTCCCCAACAAAATAAAGTGAGTGGTTTGTCAAAATACTCAGACCAGAAAGAGAAAAGTACTTACTGTGCCAGGCTCTCGCTCTATTGCCATTGGAAATACATGGATGTGGTGGAGGTCACACGGGTGGGTGTTCAGCAGAGCAGAAAACAAAAAAAAAAAAGACAGGAAGGAGAATGAATTGGAAATATTTTGTGCATTTCATTATAATTATAACTAAGAACCTAAACTTTAGAGAGGAAGTAAACAATAAAGACACTAAAATAATGCATCTTTGATAAAACACAGTTGAATATAAGTTGAGTGACATTATAATTCAGTTATTCACAAACTCATACATAATAATTTTAGGAAACGTTTCTGTGCTGGAGGGTGTGTTTGTTCACCTCTCAGGTGCTCAGGTCCTCCAGTGTGTGCGTCTGCTCCGGACAGGTGGGGCTTTTTATCACCACCGTCTTTTCCCACCAGATGGGGAGGAACTCCACCAAGTGCTCCTGAAAGAGCCAGGAGGCCAGCTGAACCACCCAGCTGAGAGGGGTGGAGACCAGCAGGGTGAGGGGTGAGGGGCACTGGGGCACCACCATGGTTATGGGATAGATGCTGCTGCTTTACGACAGGGAGAAAAAAACAGACAGAGAAAGGTGATGTACGTTGAGTTGAGAAAGAAAAAAAGATGTGGAACATTCAGGGATGCTGCAACACAAAGCTGAGTCTTTTCTTGAGGTGTTCTTAGTTTAAATCTTGCGATATATACTACAAATACAAAATAAAGTTTTGATTCGCCACTAAAAAGGAGCAGTGTGTTCACAGGCAGTTTAGCCTTGGAAAACAAACCTAAGTTAGTGGACTGTGCTGCTAGAATTCAGCATTCATGTTGGGAAGTACTAAAAAGATGAGACGGTGAGCTCACTGGATGTAGACAAAAAAAAAGCTGTAATGTAGCTGCTTTAAAAGGTGCAAAACACTGACACTTGACTCCAAAACCTCATGTGTCAGTTAAAGGCATCAATAGGTAAGAATCAATAGCACTCTGTAACCTAATCAATATAGATTTCTGGCCTTATTGAAGTCTTCAACAGATGGGACAGTTTCTTCAGTGCCTGGGTTTACACCATCTCAACAAGCTGCTGCAATCTACAAGGCAGTGAACACATCCTCTCCCCCTACGCACCGCCTCACACACACCAACACACACACACACACACACACACCCTCCTCCCTCCGAGGTCAAACACTGAACAATACTGACAGCTGGGATCACAGCCCAGAGCCCGAGGATGTGGTGGGAGAAGAGGGGGGGAGGAAAAAGGAGGAATGACGGAGAAGTAGGGGGGAGAGAGCCGAGAGCCCCAGCTGCTGCCTGCACTGTCAGGTCTTGTGAGGGTGTGAGGCGGCTGAGTGGAGAGGGGAGGAGAGAAGGGGAGAAGAGGGTGAGAGAGAGAGGGAGAGAGAGTTTGGCTGGCAGCCCTGCTCTCTCTTTCACACCAAATCAGGCGCTCGTCTGAGCGTGAAATGCCTTTGTGTTCCAAAACATCATTATTGCCTCCTCAGACAGTAGCCGCGGGAATCCAAGCTCACTGATTCGCCGCGGGGAGGGGAGGAGGAAGGAGGGAGTGGGGAGGAGAAAGGGGGGGGGGGCACAGGGGGTGACTCGGCAGGGGTGGAAGGAGTGGTGAAGGTCAAACCGACTTTTATCTCACCTAATTGACTAACCCACTCCCCCTCTCCTGAGCCCCCGCCTTCTCTTTTCCTCTCTATCCATCCTTCACTCTCTGCGTCCTGCCACAATGAATGAAAGCAACACAACAAAATAGTCTTTTAGCCTCAGCCCCCATGCCTGCCTGTACGGACAGACACACACAGACACACACACACACACACACACACACGCACACACACCACTCAATTTCCTGAGTTGGCTCGCCTTGCCAAACAATCAAACATAAACACACCCACATGTCACACTTGATCACACTAACATGCATACACGGAGTCTAGATAAACAAGGAAGACACACACACCCTCACTCAACCATCCTCCCCCTGACTGTTGTTTTCTGAGGATAACAGAAACGTACGCTCTGCTACACACAGACGCACACACAAACAGATGCAAAAACACACACACACACACACACACACACACACACACACACACACACGTATACACAGACAGGACCCCTGATGGGAGTAAATGGAGGGGAAGCATTGGTGGAGGCAAGGGGAGCCTGGTTTGTCATGGGATGTTAGTGTGAGCTGGTGTGTATGCATGTGTGTATGCATGTCTGTGTGTGTGTGTGTGTGTGTGTGTGTGTGTGTGTGTGTGTGTGTGTGTGTGTGGAGGTAAGGGCAACATGCTTCATTACACTCATTTAACTCACAAACGGGGTGAATGACAGGCTGGCGTGGGAGACGGGAGGAGAGGGGGAGAGGGGAGTGTAAGGGCAACGCCGTGACCCCCCTTTTACAAACACTGAAATCCTGCAATTAAGACTCAAACAGCAACTGCCAAATCCACCTCTCCCCCCATCACACACTAACAGAGAGCCCCATCAGTCCTCGCCAACTAACAAGCCCACCTCACATCTAACCAAAATACCCTCTAAGCCCAGTGCCACTCTTTGCTAAGCTAAAGCCCCCCCACCCCCTTCCTTCACCCTAATTTCCCTTAAACACACGCCCCTGGCCTCCCCTATGAAGCTGAGTATTCTCAACCATTCTGCAGTCCCACCCAAAAAGTCACCACCAACAGCTCAACTCAGTCTCTGTTTTCAACTAACATTACCACTGAATTGCAAGTAAAACATTTGTATTTGTAATGTCTCCTTACTCTCATCAGACCAATCCATCACAGGCTGATGACATCTTTTCAATGAACACTCCTCATCACACGTCTCTCACTGAATCATATCATTTATTCTCCACTCACCCATTGTGAAATAGATCAAATCAATCAATCAATCAATCAATCAGTCCACCCATTTTTATTCCCAGGCCCATGTCTGCCTACCAACTTTTTCATATGTCTGACATGACAATCCCAAAAACACTTTTGGGGGACTGTCCCATTGGCCCGTGACTTTGAGATTAGTTTGGTGATCAAGGGATTGAAATAATTGCACCTCCTTTAAAGTTCAGGGTCCGCCATATGCCTCAAATGTATAATCAGTGTAAACGTATTTGCGCAGGTACCACTGTAAAGCTTTAGTACTGATTCTGAAGGTATTTAGTGAATTTTTTTCCACAAATAAAAGACAGACCTGTTGACATCCTGTTCTTATATGTGAGGTTATGGAGAGGTATAGCATTGGCATACACACAGCTGAACGTTTATCAGAGTATTTTATCCTTCCCTCACTTTTAAACTATCTTATACTGCTATATTCATGTAGCAGTGTAGTATGGCATCCTGTGCTCTTTCACATACAACAACACTAGACATACTGACTATCACGGCTGCACACAAAGAACAAGTGCCCTTTTCCAGAAAAAAAAACTGCAGTTGTGGCAGGCAAGTATCAGAGATTAAATTTACACTATTCAAGAATCAAAATATAAAAGGTATTTCTTATGGAGTAAACAGACATGCAGACACAGTCAATATAATGTAAGTAAAAAGGAAGTAGAGGAATACACACTGTAGGTGGAAGACCGGGCAGTCCACGTACCCCGATGACGGCATTGAGCTCTGCCATGGTCACTTGTTTGGCCCGTTCCACAGCTTGGACCACCTGCTGCTGATGCTGCAAAACACACAGACACACACAGTCTGGTTGAAGACTGAGAGTAAAAGGCAGATTTATCAGTAGAGCTAGCAGAGACAACTAGAGTGTATACATAGCATTAAAAAAAAAACATAGTCTGTAGTAGGGATGTCACAATACCAATACCAATGAAATTCTACGATTCTCAATACAAAATTCAATACCACAGAAAAAAAAAACAGATATCAACAGATACTGCTACACACACAAGCACACATCTCCACCACACCCATGGTCTGAAAATGCTCATTTAAAAAGCCAGCGTTATATTTTGACAGACTGTACAGTAATGACAGTAACCTGCTAATGTTTTGAGCTCCTGGCTCACATTATGAGCGGTTGCTATGTTAGCCTAAACAAGCTAACGTTAGCCTTTGTGAATGTTGTGTGTGGGGTGTTGCTACAGCAGAAGCCAACTGTTGCAGTTATCAAACAATTTCAGGACATGAACATTTTGAACATGTTGTTAATATAAAAGTTAACAACTGAAACTCATCACCCTGAATTATGTGTACACATCCGGATGTCTGTCTTTGAGCTGCTTAGATACGTTTGAGGTGTTTCCTCCTTCCAATTGGAAAGCTCTGTGGCACCGTTTTCATAATGGCTTTCGGTCGTCCATAACTTGTCCCTGCTGATGTGCGTCAAATGCAAAATATCTCCATACACCAGTTTGCCTGCCTGCCTGCCTTCTTCTCTTCAGGTTTGATGTTAGACAAAGATGCTCATGGGAGTATTTCCCCGAAGAATAGCATCTCAGGTACCTACGACATCTACAGTACCTTTGGTACCTATGGTACTGTAGAAAAACAAGTACCGACACATTTTCAGAATTTTGGCATCGACTTAGTACCAAAGTATTGGTTCTCATGGCATCCCTAGTCTGTAGCTAAAAGTCACACATACTTACCTCCTGAGAGAGGAAGGGAATGACTTGTGCACAGATGGTGTTTAGTCTCTTGGCTATCTCAGTCTGATGAAGGAAGAGACACACAGAGACAGAAAGAGACTTAATTGTTAATAGCATAATTACATTCATTTAGAAAGACAGATGTTCACTAACACCAATAAAGTAATACAAGCGCACACATACACACACACACACACACACACACACACACAAACATTGAAAACTGCTGTCACCACAGCAAACCAACAACACACACACATATACACAATACCTACCAGTCTGTGATATGATAACGACACTTATCCACTTCTCTCTACACAAAAATCTAGTGTGTCATTTTCAGCGTCACTAACACACACACACACACACACACACACACACACACACTATGATGAGATTTTCCTTTCTAATCATGAGTGTGAGCTCAAGTTTCTCTCTTGCCTGTTGTATTTCTTTCGCTCTCTCTATGCTCTGTGCTCTTGTCCCTCTTCCCATCAGCACTTCAACATAATCTCATCAGCTACTAACTTCATTTGCTCTCACCCGGTATCCATGCCAACACATCCGCCTGCCCCCCAAACCCCCGGAGTTGGCTACAATTGGCTGAAACCAGATACCCCCACAGTGGCATTAAATCAGATAAGGGAACTCATATTACATATCATCCAATCAAATTGATACGAAGAAGGCCAGGGTGAAGAGGGAATTGGAGGAGCCATGAAACATAGTAATGGCTCATCAGACACACAACCCATATAAATAGATACATAGACACACGCTGGATGTGAAAACTTCAAAGGGATATTTATTGTTATGTGAAAAGATGGATGATTTTCATTATTATGGGATGAAAACTAATGATACTTATGGCTTGTGAAAACTTTTTAAAACTCAGCCATGGTCATCAAGCTAAAAAAGCATGTTTTTTAAATGTTGTAAAGCACATAGCAACAATCTGTGGGGATTTAACTGACCCAACAATTACTTTACCTGCTGTAGAAATAACTGGTTGCAATGATTCGTTCCCCCTTTTTACAGTAATCACTAATAATATATAGAACTTCCTCTTTCCAAGAGACTTTACATTGCATAGGCTTTAAGAGACCTACATTGCTCCAGTTTCCAATCTAAATTTTGAAATTTGTACTGATATGTCAGTTTCCCTCCACCAGCAGCCATGCAAGACATTTGTGGAAAATCCTGCAATTCCTTTGTTATTAAAAGGTCAGGAGTCTACAGACATGCAAGCAACTCTGTGAGACTGGACTTAAACACAATGGTGCTTTGAGCTAAATGCTAACACATTGTAGTTAAGCAAGTTAGCACATTAACATTTGCTGCTTAGCACTTAACACAAACTACAACTGTAGATGATGGGAGTGTAGATATTTGGTCATAGACCACAGTATTAGACAAATAAAAAATTTGACCTGATGATGTCAGACGAGAGGTCAAAGGATCCAAGTTTTAACAATTCACCCTGAGGGGGACAAAAAATTTCATGACAACCCATCCGATAGTTGTCAAGATATTTCATATTACAAATGCCAACCTCACGGTAGAGGAAAAGTCAGAGGACGTGGTTCATCTTCTAGAGACAATGAATGTCTGTACAAAATTTCATCTCAGTCCATCCAGTAGCTGCTGAGATATTTCAGTCTGGACCACAGTGAGGGACACTGTCATCCCTAAAGCCATGCCGCTAGCTCAAAGTAGTATTTAATGGGTTTCATCATTCCTGAAGAGCTGACATTGTGAAGACCCCCTCTTTAGCTCGAGCATACTTGCTCTCACTGGACCTCTCCGTCACACACACACACACACACACACACGCACGCACGCACGCACCAACTCACAAACAACTGAGCCTGATTTGTATGAGCTAAATAAAGTACTAGTCTATTCAAAACAAGTCCTGAAGTAAACAAGTACCTGCTTCACCTGCAATATAACTTAAAAAAAAAAAAAAAGAAACTTCTTGGCAAGGTTCACATTACACATGACACTACCCAGAAGAATTTAAATAAGGTGGTTAGGTAAAAGTAAGTAAATATGGAATAGTGCACATTAAACACAATCAATTACACTATAAATAACTGACTTCAGGATCAGAGAGAATATGGAGTTATAAGCCTTCTGAGCACTTGACTGTATATGACACACAATATGATATGTTTAATAAGGATTTGATAAGGTGAAAAGCTTAACATGCACATTTACACATCTGGGTAGACTGGAGTCTATTCTAGCTGCATAATGTGAAGAGCTATCAATGGATACTTGTACATCTGTGTACAAGTGTCTTATAGTGCTTATAATGGAGAGCTACATTTTCTATATCGTGCGACAAACCAGGCTGCTGGTGACACACAGCTGGTGTGATGTTTGTATTTGAATGTGCAGCATTTATGTGACATGCCTTGCCATTATTCTCAGTGTAAATGTTGCAGCGGATTGTACCCATAACTTCAGCTTTTGCACAATTCATCAGCCTGAGAGACCTTAACACCAGAAACCTGCACCCTGAGCAGCTCATGTGTTGCTGTCTTCCGCATGCTGTAACTCAATCTCATAATGCCCAAATAATACTATGCCTAGAAAGCTATAAATAAAGAGCTATTTCAGGCAGACTATACCTGCACATCCATTCTCAGAATCCTGATTTATAAGCCTATAATTAGGCTTGTATAAAGGCTCACTGATTAGGCTGTCTGAGAATAGTCTGACCAACTACTATCAGGTCAGCTCAGCTAATCTAACTAAGCTACCTGACAAAACTAACAAAGATCAAACAAATGAGGCTGTAATCCCTAAGCGAGGCACCATTACAGATCATGACTCAAGAACATTTTAAGCAAATAAAATAGGAGGTAACAAAAACCCACAACTCATTTATCCTGGCACTTATAGCTAATTCTTCATCTCAGCTCATGAATAGCAACATTGGAGAATTGCTATGATGCAGAATCCACTTCATATAATTGAGAGAGCAGGTAAACAAAAGTTGAGGATATGGAGAGAAGATGCAAGTATACACACACAATGTGCTTACAGAAAACAGGCTTCCTATTACACATATAATTGGAGCATTATTGTCTCTCTACATGCAAACACACACCCGTACTTCCCCAGCAGGAGGTGGGTTGTTAGTCTGTATCCCCCGTACCCCCCGCACGCAGAAGCTTGTTGCTCTGACAACTGCAGCCCCAAGCTAATGACCTCCCCTGGAGCTTTAGTGTGTGTGTTAGAGTGTGTGTAAGTGTTTGTGTGTGTGTGTGTGGACAATAGGAAAGAGATGCAGCTCCCTCACAATAAAAGAACAGTAGCTCCACATGGGCATAAAACGAAAGAGGAGCCAAGAAAAAAGAGAAACAAGGGTGGGGGTGTAGCTCAAGAAAGAAGAGATCCCATGATTGTAAAAGGAGAGTGAGAAAGGCAGGAAAAGAAAGGAGAGAACTTGGGGTATAAAAAGGGGAGAATAACACAATAGGAAAAAGGAGATCATGAGAAAGAAACCTAAAGGAAGGGAGTGTGAAAGAGTCAGAGACACATCCCCACTCTTCAGTGAAGCAGCCAGGCCAATCCACCTCCAATTTCCTCTGGTCTGACTGGTCGATAGCTGTGGTAATTACTGGTAAACGCTCTGAGCCCTGCGACACTCCTGTGGGGAAATGTGTGTGTCTGTGTGCATGAGAGAGAGTGAGAGAGTTTTCCTCCTCATCCATGTGTCTACATACTTAACCATGTGACCATGTTTGCCTTCGCATGTGTCTGTGCATGTAAATAAACACTTTCTGTGTTTGTGTGTACATTATTGTGCATGTGTCCTTGTGTGCTTGCAAACATTTCTTACAGTTGTACATAAGTGCCCTTTGCTTTCTGTTTGTGTGTGTAAATTACAACAGGTAAGAGTGTTTTGTGTTCCCACACTTGTGTATCTGCCTTACTCAAGTGTGTGTGTGTGTGGTGCATTTTTGCCTCCCTGCTTCCAACACAGGGAGCTCCACGCCACGGCCTCTCCTCTCCTGGCTTCACCGTGATCGATTCCTCTGCCCTCCCCAGCCCTGCCCCTCTAATGTAATAAAGCAGGCCGCTCTCCTAGACAGCACCAATCAATCTACAGAGCCATTCATCCTGCCTCTGGGCTCAGCCGGCCGGCCCTAACTGGGGAAATGGAGACAGAGCCCCATCGATCACAAATAAACACACTTACACACACACACACACACACATCCACACACAGGGATACAGTAGAACACACACACACAAATGAATGAACACCCAAATGCATTTGTGCACACACAAGGACACGTCAACAGGCACACACACCAAATACATCAAAATCCTTGCCATGAGAGCACGAGAGAGAATGATAGAGAGAGAGAGAGAGAGAGAGAGAGAGAGAGAGAGAGAGAGAGAGAGCGAAAGAGACAAACAGGAAGATGAAGACAATGGACAAGAGGCAGACAGATAAGCATCCATACCTGTTTGTGCATTTCGATGTTTAGGCCATAAGACATCTCGTAGTACTGAGAGGAGAGAAAGTCAAATGGTTCAGTTAGTGACAGGAATTCTGAACCTTTGAAGAAAAAAAAAAAAAAAAAAGCGGAAAGAACTAAGAAAATATGTGCAACCTTACAGATGAAGGTGTTTTATTTGGAAAACCAGGCATGCAGATCTCTTTTGGAATAGTGTCAAGACAGGTCATTCTCACAGAGCAATCAAACTACTTCTAAAATACAGAGCATCCTTTGTAGAAGTGTCACCATAGAGGAAATGTGGATGGCTTGATACTTTAAGCCTGCTATTAAGTTGAAAAAGTATGTTCTGTAACTTTTATTTCCATTGTATGCATCTTATTATGGTGTGCTCTTATGTTGTGCTCTTCTTCATTCATTATGTGCCAAACACACTCAAGTGCTTTTCATTTCATTTCATTTAAGGATTCAGGTTTCAGGGTATTTTACTTCAGAAAGAACAGATAAATGCAGAACCTCATCTATT